>NW_013573200.1:0-2701 GCF_000499745.2 Eimeria mitis | reverse complement strand
TATATATATATATATATATATATATATATATATATATATATATATATATATATATATATATATATAGGTACAGGTCCGTGTGTCACTAGAGCCGTAGAGCCCTGCTTTTGGTTGGATTACCCTAAACCCTAAACCCTAAACCCTTTCTTCTTCGGGGTGTTGATTACTCTCCTCTCTGCGTATGGGCTGGGAGGGCCACGAGCTCTCTTATGACGCCGGGAAGAGGGCCTGTATGAGGGTTTCTGTTTGAGGGTTTAGGGTTTAGGGTTTAGGGTTTAGGGTTTAGGGCTTATCTGTCTCAAGCTGTCTCGGTGTGTATGGTGTGCGGCTTGTAGCAGCTGCTTAGGGTGCCTGGGTTATCGTATTGAGAGTTTAAATGAAGTGAGGGGAGAAGAGGGCTCTTTATGAGCCAAGAAGACTGCCGAAAGAAGAAGAAAACAAAACGAGCAGCTGTACATACACCTGAAAACCAGAGAGATGCTGCGTGTGGCAGGGCTAGCCGCAGCAGCAGGGGTTCTTCCTTCTAAATGAGTTGATAAAAAAAGCTAAACAAATTCATTTTTTAATTATATTTAATTATTAATTTCATTTGGGGGGTTTTATAGAAACATTTTGCCTCTTCTCTACCTCGATGGTTATACACTGGTCGCTGAGGCTGCCACAGACAGGCGAAGCCGGTGTTCCCCGCCTGAGGGTTTATTATGTTTTCTCGTGTTTTTTATTTATTTTTTCTGTTTTATTAAGTTTTAAAAAAGATATTTATTGGCTTGTTAAACCCTAGAACCCTATAGAAGGCCCCCCTCATCCGCCGTACACGGCTCGAGGCACAGGAGGACCAGCTGCAGCAGCTGCAGCAGCTACAGCAGCAGCAGCAGCAGCAGCAGCAGCAACGTAGAAGCAGCACCAATAGCAAAAGCAGCAGTTTATTTGGCAGCATCAACTCAATGCAAAGTCATAGATTTGTGCTGCGCCTGCTGCTGCTTCTTTCCTCGGCTTGTATAGCCTCAGACTCTAACTCCCTCCACTGTACGATGAAAGCTTCTTTCTTCTTCTTGCTGTTTAGGGTTTAGGGTTTAGGGTTTAGGGTTTAGGCCTTACTCTCCCAGCCCCAGAAGAAAGCAACTCCTGCGGCACAGCCACTGGTACGGTGTACATACACCTCAACTCACCGCGCTGTGACCGCCTGCTGCTGGGTTGCTTCTTCATCAAGAGAGAGGGGGTTAAGAGGCAGCCTGGGGTGGCGTGGCTGCTGCTGCTGCTGCTGTTGCGGCTGCTGCTGCTGCTGCTGCTGCTGCGCACATGCACAGCGGCAGAGCAGCGGCAGCGGACGGATCTGCTGCTGCTGCTGCTGCTGCTGCTGCTCCTGCTGTTGCTGCTGCTGCAGCTGCTGCCACCATGTCAGCATACACCCCACACCCAAAGAAGAAAACTGCAGCAGAAAGCGGCTGCCCTTTGTCTCCCCCCCCTCCTGGCGTTGAGTCGCAGCAGAAGGTTGCTGCTGCGCAGCGCTCCCCTCTCAGCAGCAACAGCAGCAGCAGCAGCAGCAGCAGCAGCAGGAGCAGCAGCAGCAGCAGCACATGGTGGTTTGAGTCTACTTATGGTGAAGCAGAGGATGCCACAAGCCCCTGCTTGCTGCAGGCTGCAGCAACACGAGCTGGAGCGGCCCCCACAGACATTCGGCAGCTGAAACAAGAAAAAGAAAAAAAAGAAAAAAAAGAAAAAAAAGAAAAAGAAAAAGAAGAAAAAAAAGAAGAAGAAGAGACAAAGTACGAGGAAGAAGAAAAAGAAGAAGAAGAGTATGAGGGGGATGGTCGCTGCGTCTCCGGGGCTGACCTTCAGCACCGCATGCAGCAGCAGCAGCAGCAGCAGCAGCAGCAGCAGCAGCAGCAGGAGTTGCTGCTAGGAGAGAAAGATGAAGAGGAGGAGATGCAGGAGCACAGCGACACCGAAATAGAGACATACTCTGTCTCACCTTCAGAGGGGTTCTCCTCTCAGCAGCAACAGCAGCAGCAGCAGCAGCAGCAGCAGCAGCAGCAGATACAGCTGCAGCAGCAGCGCAGAAAATGCTGCCACCCCCTTCACGATGAGACGGGGCCCCTATCAGTGCTTCCTCTGTTTAGTGTAGTAAGTAGAACGGGGGCCTCTGGGGGCCCCCCAACCCCGAATATAGACTATAAAGCCGAACAGCAGCAGCAGCAGCAGCAGCAGCAGCAGCAGCAGCAGGAGACAGAAGAAACAGAGAGGAGACAAGAAGGAAACGAAGAAGAAATAGCGCTGCGGTGGGAATGCCGTGTTGTTACTCCTTGTGTAGGTTTAGGGTTTGATTGTCTTTCTGCTGAGGGCTGCGGGTTTGTGGTTTGTGGTTCTCCTTATTCTATATTTAGAGATTGCTGCAGCGTGGAGCTGCCTGCCCCATATATAATACGGAGCAGCAGCAGCAGCAGCAGCAGCAGCAGCAGCAGAAGAGATAGTTTATACTCAGCAGCAGCAGCAGCTAAGAAAACAGATACACAATATATAGACTCAAGAAAAACTTTACTACATTCAGGAAATATAGAAGAAGATATTATACATGAAACTGATGATGAAGATACACTCACACCACATTGGGATAAACCACTTAAACTCTTCGTTGGCACCTGGTAAACATTTATATATATATATATATATATATATATATATATATATATATATATATATA
>NW_013573199.1:3176-4613 GCF_000499745.2 Eimeria mitis | reverse complement strand
TAGGGTTTAGGGTTTAGGGTTTAGGGTTTAGGGTTTATGTTTCAGCAGAAAACAGTTTTTTCTAGCACAAAGAAAAAACCTTAAATCTATTTACAGTGCGACAGGGATTCTTTACAATGAAAAACTCCTAGATTAGGGTTTAGGGTTTAGGGTTTAGGGTTTAGGGTTTAGAGCCGCTTGTGGGTGTGCATGCATGCATTGCTCCAGTGGAGGGTTTACGGTGTTTTGGGGTGTATGTACACTGCATGCAAGCGAGGGTTTGGCGGCGCTCTCACTAAACCCTAAACCCTAATACCCCGGGAGCTCTAAACCCTCGTTACACCGCTCGTCGAGGGTTTAGGGTTTAGGGTTTAGGGTTTCAGCTGTTCAAGGCCTTCTCACGTCTCTCTTCATGCGGAAACAGTGATGCTGGAGGGTTTAGTATATCTACGGTTTAGGGTTTAGGGTTTATAGGGTTTAGGAGTCTAGGGTGTTTAGGGTTTAGGGTTTAGGGGTGCAGAAACCACCAGGGAACAAAGGGTTTAGGGTTCAGGGTTTAGGGTTGAGGGTTTAGGGTTAAGGGATTTGTATATCGCATCATCTTACTTTTTTCTTTTAGGGTTTAGGGTTTAGGGTCTACGGCTAGTGGTTTTGCTCTTCGTGTTTAGGGTTTAGGGTTTTGACGCTTCTGTTCTTGCGGTTTAGGGTTTAGGGTTTGTCTGTATCTCTTGTCTAGGGTTTAGGGTTTATATGAACACGGTTGTATTGTTTAGGGTTTAGGGTTACTGCCTCCGTTTCTGCAGTTTAATATATATATATATATCTCTCTCTCGCTATGCTAGGGTTTAGGGTTTAGGGTTTAGGGTTTAGGGTTTTAGGGTTTAGGGTTTGTAGAGTACGAAGAGGTATCCAAAGAAATAAAACAAAAGAGGCAGACATCCTGTCGTCTTCATTCTCAACCAAACTGAACCCTCATCCCTTTCCAAGCGTGCTGCATGCATGCATGCATGCATGCAGCGCATGCATGCATGTATACAGCGCATGCATGCATGCATGCATGCAGTGCATGCATGCAAAGCCCGCATGCATGCATGCAGACATACACCTCCCGCATGCATGCATGCACTCACATGCATGCATGCACCCACATGCATGCATGCACCAACATGCATGCATGCACCAACATGCATGCATGCACATGCATGCATGCACCCACATGCATGCATGCATGCATTATATGAAAGCCCCACTCCGGCTCAAGCCGCGAGCAACTGCCGCATGCGTTCAGCAACAGCTCTGAACTGTGGGGCTTTAACAGAAGCAACAGTAACAGAGTTTCCTTCTCCTCCACTGCATGCAGCAGCAGCAGCAGCAGCAGCAGCAGCAGCAGCAGCAGCAGCAGCCCCCCCTCTATCATCTGCGGCATGCAAACTCTCCCAGGGTGCCCCTGAGACCCCA
>NW_013573199.1:2658-3076 GCF_000499745.2 Eimeria mitis | reverse complement strand
GCAGCCCCCCCTCTATCATCTGCGGCATGCAAACTCTCCCAGGGTGCCCCTGAGACCCCAGGGGGGCCCCCCGCAGGGGGGCCCCCCGGGGGGCCCCTTGTGAGCGTGAATATTTCTGGGAATTGCTGCACAAAACCCTCTAGGGTATCGTTCCAGTGTATGGGGCTGCATGCAGCTAGCCCGTATTCTGCTTTTGTATAGAGTAAGGGTACTAGCCATTTGTGGTGGTATTTGTTCGGAATAAGAGAAGAGAGACAGGGGCCCTCCTCTGCTAGCAGTGCATGCAAACCCTGAAGAGTGAGAAGGAGGAGACATAAAGATGGAGGCAAATCTAATAACAGTAAGGGGTCGCCTTGGTAACGTAACTCTGATACACACACACACATTTATATTTATTTGTTTGTTTGTTTATGTTTAT
>NW_013573199.1:2204-2605 GCF_000499745.2 Eimeria mitis | reverse complement strand
TATATATATATATATAATATAAATATCTAAATTAAAAAAAAAAAAAATATATATATATGTAGAGAGAGAGAATATAAATATATAAATAGATGCATAAATATATGTACATACATGTATATACTGATTTATAAATAAGTAAAAACTAAATAAAAAAAAAATATATAAAAAGAACAACAAAATAAAGAAACGCAAATTAATACAATACATCAATACACCCCAATAAAATACAAAAACAAAAAGAAACAACAAAAACAAAAAAAGAGAAAAAGTAGCAAAAAAAAAAAAAAGCAACAAAAAACAAAAAACAACAAAAACAACAAAAGAGAAACAAAAACAACAAACAACAATAAACAACAACAAACAAGCATGCATGCATGCATGCATGCATGCATATATTTTAC
>NW_013573199.1:1695-2104 GCF_000499745.2 Eimeria mitis | reverse complement strand
AAGAACAACAAAATAAAGAAACGCAAATTAATACAATACATCAATACACCCCAATAAAATACAAAAACAACAAAAACAACAAAAACAACAACAAAAAAAAAAACAGCAACAAACAACAAAAAACAACAAACAAAAACAATAAACAATGAACAACAAAAGAGAAACAAAAACAACAAACAACAAAAAACAAAAACAACAAAAGAGAAACAAAAACAACAGAAGAGAAACAAAAACAACAAACAGCAACAAAAACAACAAACAACAAAAAACAACAAACAACAACAAACAACAAAAAACAAACAAGCATGCATGCATGCATGCATATATTTTACCTGAGTGCGGTGGATTGGGGCTGAGGGTGCTGTCTGGCTGAGCCCACGGGGCGGCTCGTGCTGCAGCAGCTTCGGGT
>NW_013573199.1:1278-1595 GCF_000499745.2 Eimeria mitis | reverse complement strand
GCTGCTGTCTGGCTGAGCCCACGGGGCGGCTCGTGCTGCAGCAGCTTCGGTTTGCTGCTGCTGCTGCTGCTGCTGCTGCAGCTGCTGCTGTTGCAGCCCAAGTTGCTGCTGAACAGCTGCAGGTCCACCAACAGCAGCAGCAGCAGCAGCAGCAGCAGCTGGATGCTGCTGCGGAAAGGAATTTGGGGTTCCAGTTGCTGCATCCGTGTTTCTTGCTTCTGCTGCTGCTGCAGCAGCAGCAGCAGCAGCAGCAGCAGAAGGGGCCCCTGGGGGCCCCCCACTATTGCTGATAGATTCAAGTCCATGGTGTAGGGGGG
>NW_013573199.1:1049-1178 GCF_000499745.2 Eimeria mitis | reverse complement strand
GAAGGGGGAGAAGGAGGAAAAGCAGCAGCAGCAGCACCAGCAGCAGCAGCAGCAGCAGCAGCAGCAGCAGCAGGCCATGTATCTCGCACCAAAGACTCCAACATATGCTGCAGCCTGTGTACTATCTCT
>NW_013573199.1:0-949 GCF_000499745.2 Eimeria mitis | reverse complement strand
GGCCCCCTGCTGCTGCATCGCGTTCTATGAGTTTGTGGTTTTCTTGCTGCTGCATGTGTCCTACACCCCCCGGACCAGAACCAGCAGCAGCAGCAGCAGCAGCAGCAGCAGCAGCAGCAGGGGGAGCAGGAGGATGAGGGGGTACTATCCTGCAGGAACCATCGAGAGGGTTCACTTCCACGAGGGGCCCCGTGGAGGGCCCCAAGCAGGTTTGTTTATCATAGAAAGAAGGGGGAGAAGGAGGAAAAGCAGCAGCAGCAGCACCAGCAGCAGCAGCAGCAGCAGCAGCAGCAGCAGGCCATGTATCTCGCACCAATGACTCCAACATATGCTGCAGCCTGTGTACTATCTCCAGCTGCTCTGCTGCTGATGGGTTCGGGTTTCGGTGACGGTCTGTACGCACCACCAGGTGTAAAGGCTGGTTGTCTCTGCATACACACAATATATTTATTCTTATTTATTTTTATTTTTTTTGTTTTTTTGTTCTTTTGTTTTTTGTTTGGTTGGTTGTTTGTTTTATTTGTTTATTTGTTTGTTTATTTTATTTATTTATTTATTTATTTATTTTATTTATTTATTTTGTTTATTTATTTAGTTATTTATTTCTTGTTTATACTTGAGCTTGGGTATGTATATTAATAAAAATATATAAATATATTAATATATAAATAAGAATATATAAATATATTAATATATATAAATATATTAATATATGAATAAGAATATACGAATATATAAATATATAAATATATAAATAAGAATATATAAATATATGAATATATAAATATAAGAATATATAAATATAAGAATATATAAATATATTAATATATGAATATGTGAATATATGAAAAAAAAATATGTGAATAAGAATATATGAATAAGAATATATGAATAGATATATACGAACAATATATATAGATATATATGTATACATCTATAATGTTTATAT
>NW_013573198.1:2425-3920 GCF_000499745.2 Eimeria mitis | reverse complement strand
CAGCAAAATCCTCACGAGCCACTGCTGCCCTTCACACACACACAAAACACAAACCACAAACCCTAAACCCCAAACCCTAAACCCTAAACCCTAAACCCTAAACCCTAGAATAATTTTGTCAGCTCTTGTAACCGCTCAAACGGGAGAAGTAACGACTCTAATATTTCACAAATTAGGGTTTAGGGTTTAGGGTTTAGGGTTTAGGGTTTAGGGTTTACAGACTCTTTTTTATTTTCTAGGGTTTGTACTTTTGGTAGAGCCTGCAAAACCTTTGTGAGGGCCTGATGTATTCTTGCTGCGCTTGTATATAACTCAGCCTGCAGCCGCTGCTGCTTCGCTTGCTGCAGCAGCAGCAGCTGCTGCAGCAGGAAAGCACTGATGCGGCGGCCCCCAACAGGAGAAGATACACCCAAACAACCCTCCTGCTGCTGCTGCTGCTGCTGCTCCTCCTCCTCCTGCTGCTGCTGCTGCTGCTCGTGCTGCTGCTGCTGCTGCTGCTGCGGGTCCTGATGATATACGTGACGCTGCTGCTGCAGCACCAAAGCAACACACATAGACCCTAAACCCTAAACCCTAAACCCTCGCTTCTTTATTGTATAAACATTCTGAACAGCTAGGGGGGGCAACAGAAGAAGGAATAGCAGCAGCAGCAGCAGCAGCACTAGCAGCCGCAGCAGCAGCAGCAGCAGCAGCACAAGCAGCACTAGCAGCAACAGCAGCACAAGCAGCACAGAAGCAGAAGGAGGAGCAGCAGCAACAGCAGCCCTAGCAGCCGCAGCAGCAGCACTAGCAGCCGCAGCAGCAGCAGCAGCAACAACGACAACAGCAGCCCTATCAGCAGCAGCAGCACAAACAGCACTAGCAGCAGAAACAGCAGCAGCAGCAGCAGCAGCAGCTTGCCAGTTGCTGCTGCTGCAGCAGCGCCCTGATGCCGGGGCAGGCAGCAGCAGGTGCTGGGGTCCCCCCCACCCGCAGCGTTCTCATCAGCGTCTGCATGCGCAGCACACACTCAGATCCTGCTGCTGCTGCTGCTGCTGCTGCTGTTGCTGCTGCTGTTGCTGCTGCTTCTGCTGCTCCTGCTCGTGCTGCTGCTGCTGCTGCTGCTGCTGGTGCTGCTGCTGCTGCTGCTGTTGCTGCTGCAGTAGTAGCTGCTGTCATAGACAAAGCTGCAGCAGCAGCGACGCAAACCCAGCAGATGCCTCAGCAGAACCGAACAGCAGCAGCAGCAGCAGCAGCACCAAAAACAGCAGCAGCAGCAGCAGCAAAAGCAGCAGCAACAAAAACAGCAGCAGCAACAGCAGCAACTAAAGCAGCTCCTGCTCCAGCAGCAGCAACAGCCGCAGGGAATTTAGCAGCAAACCCGCAGCAGCAACAGCAGCAGCAGCAGCTACATCTACTGCTGCAGCTGGTGCAGCTCCTGCTGCTTCTGCTGCTGTTGCTGCTGCTGCTGCTGCTGCTGCTGCTGCTGCAGTTGCTGCTGCTGTTTGTGTTTGCT
>NW_013573198.1:2060-2325 GCF_000499745.2 Eimeria mitis | reverse complement strand
GGCAGCAGCAGGTGCTGGGGTCCCCCCCACCCGCAGCGTTCTCATCAGCGTCTGCATGCGCAGCACACACACTCAGATCCTGCTGCTTCTGCTGCTGCTGCTGCTGTTGCTGGTGCTTCTGCTGCTGCTGTTGCTGCTGCTGCTGCTGTTGTTGCTGTTGCTGCTGCAGTAGTAGCTGCTGCCATAGACAAAGCAGCAGCAGCACCGACGCAAACCCAGCAGATGCCTTAGCAGAACCGAACAGCAGCAGCAGCAGCAGCAGCAG
>NW_013573198.1:1545-2015 GCF_000499745.2 Eimeria mitis | reverse complement strand
TTCTCCTGCTGCTGCTGCTGCTGCTGCTGCTGCTGCTGATGGGGATACACGTCCAGCTGCTTGTCTTCCTCCTGCTGCTCCTGCTGCTGCTGCTGCTGTTGCTGCTGCTGCTGCTGCTGCTGCATTCTGTCGGCCTGGATCTGCTGCAAGCCACTGGCGGTATGATGCAGCAGCAGCAGCAGTAGCAGCAGCAGCAGCAGCAACAGCAACAACACCAGCAACAGCAGCAGCAGCAACAGCAGCAGCAGCAACAGCAGCAACAGCAGCAACACAACATTAGTTGCAGGCAGATATCTCTTTTCATACATTTCAGCATTTCTGCCATCTAGGGTTTAGACTCTAGGCTTCAGGGTTTAGGGTTTAGGGTTTAGGGTTTATTGTTTATTGTTTATTGTTTATCGTTTATTGTTTACTGATTACTGTTTATTGTTTACTGTTTACTGTTTACTGTTTAGGGTTTATTCTTTATT
>NW_013573198.1:1258-1459 GCF_000499745.2 Eimeria mitis | reverse complement strand
GCAGCAGCAGCAGCAGCAGCAGCAGCAGGAGTAGCAGCAGCAGCAGCAGCAGGAGCAGGAGTAGCAGGAGCAGCAGGAGTAGCAGCAGCAGCAGCAGCAGCAGCAGCAGGAGCAGGAGCAGGAACAGTAGCAGTATTAGAAGCCGGGATATGCTGCAGCAAGTGCTGCTGCTGCTGATGCTGCACCAGCTGCTGCTGCTGC
>NW_013573198.1:0-832 GCF_000499745.2 Eimeria mitis | reverse complement strand
AACTGCAAACAAAGAATTCTGCATAGCCCCCCCAACGCCAGCCCCACCTCGTATCCTTTTCTCTTGCTGCTGCACTACTTCAGCTACGATGGCTGCCAGCAGCAAGTGCAGCAGCAGCAGCAGCAACAACAACAACAGCAACAGCAGCAACAGCAGCAGCAACAACAACAACAGCAACAGCAACAACAGCAACAGCAGCAACAGCAGCAGCTGCAGCAGCAGCAGCAACAGCAGCAGCAGCAGCAGCATACCTGGCTGTGCGGCAGCAGTCATCTGCTGCTGCTCCTTCTGGTTTGCTGCTGCAGCAAGAAGCAGTATATACAACAGTATACGGAAGCTGCTGCGGCAGCTGGTTGCTGCTGCTGCTGCTGCAGCAGCCACCATGGCGCTGCACCTGCTGCAGCAGCTGCTGCTGACACTGCTGCAGCAGCAGCGAACGCTGCTGCTGCTGCTGCGATTGAGCAGCAGCAGCAGCAACTAACGCCAGTGCTTCTTCAGGTGTCCTATGAACATCTTTCTGCTGCTGCTGCTGCTGCTGCTGCAGCTGCTGCAGCAGCTGCTGCTGCGGTTGCTGCTGCGGCTGTGGCGGCTGCTGCGGTTGCAGCAGCTGCTGCTGCAGCTCATGCTGCTGCTCATACTGCTGCTGCTGCTGCTGCTCCTGCTGCTGCAGCAAACCTTGCTGCTGCAGCTCTTGCAGGTTCTGTTCCTCGGGTTGCTGCTGATTCTCCTGCTGCTGCTTCTGCTTTTGCTTCTGTTTCTGCTTCTGCTTCTGCTGCTGCTGCTGTTGCTGCTGCTGCTGCTGCTGCTGCTGTTGCTGCTGCTGCTGCTGCTG
>NW_013573197.1:3669-4437 GCF_000499745.2 Eimeria mitis | reverse complement strand
ATATATATATATATATATATATATACATATACACAGATTGGGTTTGCTAGTTAATCATAGAGCCACAAACTTTAATAAATAAAAAGATAAATAAATAATTTATTTATAATATTTTATTTATTTTAATTAATTAATAATTTATAAAAATATAAAACCAACGCATGCATAGATATATTTATATTTGTTAGCGTAGAAACACCCCCCGCCCCCTCTGCACTAGTTTTATTTTATTTTTATTTTTTTATTTTATTTTTTTAATTAATATAAACCCAAAAGTAACTAAGTTGAGACAGCACGAAAAAAAAAGAATACAGGCGAAATACAGCCGGTGTATTTTCCTTTTTTATTTAAAATAAATAATTTTGTTTTTATATTTAATTAATTTATTTAATTCATACGGAGATATATTTTATATAAAACACAAAATAAAAAGAACAAGCAACAACGAGAGTCTAGAGAGTGTATACAGCCCCCCCCTACAGACATCATAAAAAACAGAAAAACAAAAGCAATTCAAAATAAAATAATAAAAAAATAATAACAATAAAGAAAATAATAAAAAAATAAAAGTAAAAGAATAAAAAAGGGTTTTGTTTTGTTTCTTCTTTGTTGCAGCTCCGTCTCTCTCTCTCTCGTCTGGGTGCTGCTGTCGTCGGTGGCGGTGTTGGTATGATATCTCAATGCGTATAAATTAAAAATAAAAATAAAAAATAAATAAATAAATAAATAAATAAAATAAAAATATAAAAAATTAAATATTTATTGGTG
>NW_013573197.1:2162-3569 GCF_000499745.2 Eimeria mitis | reverse complement strand
TCTCTCGTCTGGGTGCTGCTGTCGTCGGTGGCGGTGTTGGTATGATATCTCAATGCGTATAAATTAAAAACAAAAATAAAAAATAAATAAATAAATAAATAAATAAAATAAAAATATAAAAAATTAAATATTTATTGGTTTTTATACGTATATACAGAGAAGGTGATGGGGGGTAAGGTTTCATTGTGCGCCTCCCTGTGCTGCGTTGCGGCTCGGGTGTATGGTGAGCCTGCATCGCCTTTTTTTTTTGTTTTTTTTTGTTTTTTATTTGTTTTTAATGTTTTATATTTGTTTAATTTATTATTTTTGGCGTTTTTGATGCAGAAATAAACTTATTTCAGCAGCAAACGGGGTGTCTCGACAACTCTGTGCACGCGCCCGCCCGCCTCGCAGCTACACTACAACACAGACCAACAAGAAGAGCCGCGGAGAGAAACAGAAAAAAATGTGTTTCTAGTTTTTAATTCTTTTTTTACATAAAAAAATAATTAAATAAAATAATTAAATACTTTATACACCCGAAATTTTTCTCTTTTTTTGTTGGCGGCTTGCATCGCCTTGGCTCGTTGTAGTATACCTGCGGCCTGTTGGTGGTGTTCTGCATAAAGGAGAGAAATAAAAGAGGGAATTTGTGTATAAAAAATATTTTTTATTAGTTTATTTATATAAATAAACTCAAAAAAAACAACAGAAGCATAGATTCTTTGTGTGTATAAAAACCAACAACAAAACATGAGGGGTAGGGTGTTGCTGCTTTCTGCCTGTTTCGTGGCGTTGTTTTTTTTTTGTTTTTTCTGCACTGTCACTGCTCAAGAAGAACAAAAAAGAAAACAAAATGCAAAATACCAACGATCACCAGGTGTACGCAAGAGGTTCGTTGATGCTGTGAAGGGGGCCAGGAGGGGGGGCCGCCAGTCCTTTGCTGATGTGGTGCTGCAGGCGATGAGAGGCAAAACAGCAGCAGAAGGAGCAGCAGCACCAGCAGCAGCAGAAGAAGAAAAACACAGTGGAAAACACAGAAAGCAGCACCTGCAGCAGCAGCAGCAGCAGCAGCAGCAGCATCGCCGCCATAACAAACCAGATCAGCTGCCGAAGCAGCAGCAGGCGGTGGTTGATACTCTCAAGACAAACAAAGCAGCAAAAGCAGCAGACAAAAAGAAAGCAGATAAAACAAGAAAACAAAAACTAGAAAAAATTCTGCATGAAGTTCTTACATTGATGAATACAGAGGGGCCCGGGCTGTATCTGTACGACATCCGCGACGCTCTAACACAAAAAAAAATATTAGATAGATGCAAGATAACCCTGGGGGGGTTGCTGGGGGCGGGGGGTACTGCTGTTGTGTTGAGAGTTTTAGTTGATGATGAAACAGATGCTGCTGTGCTGGGGTGGAATGAGTTTGCGCTA
>NW_013573197.1:862-2062 GCF_000499745.2 Eimeria mitis | reverse complement strand
CTGCTGTTGTGTTGAGAGTTTTAGTTGATGATGAAACAGATGCTGCTGTGCTGGGGTGGAATGAGTTTGCCCTGAAGATGCCTTATTACTCTTTCGGTGAGCCCGTAGAAATCACGAAACAGCTGCGGAGACTTGTGCTTGAAGATATGAAACTCATGCTTGACAGCGAGGTAGAGCCGCTGCGGCGAGCAGCAGCAGCAGCAGCAGCAGCAGCAGGAGCAGCAGGAGGAGGAGGAAGCAGAGGAAGCAGAAGAGGTGGTGAGGCCCCTACAGCACGAAAGCTGGTGCATGAAAACCGATGGGTATTGCCTATATTCACAGCGATGCTCGGTGACCCCGATGAAACTCTCTTTCAACACCAAGATACTCTGTTTCTGAATAGTGTATTACTAGCAGAAGTTATGGCGGGTGATGGAGCTGACCTGCTGCATGAGAGCCCGTACGGCCACGCCGTGGATCGTATGCCTATAGAAAGCCGTTTGTTTGTATGCGGCCAAGTCATCGAGACAGTAGCCAAGCTGCACGCCAGCGGTGTGTGTCATGCAGATGTGAAACCTGAAAATTTTTTGATTGCAAAAGACGGAACTGTTCATCTCGCAGACTTTGGTATGGCTGGAAATATTGGAGAAAGAAGAAATTGCACCGAAAAAATCACTCTTTTGTTCATGGATCCGACCCATGCAAGTTGTTTCGTGCGGGGGGGTCATACAACACTGAATGAGAAGTATGATGCTTGGTCTGTAGGATTAACTTGTTATATAATTATATTAAACGGGAAATTACCGTATAATATTCCAAATGGTGAGGGTTTAGAGGATTATTTGGCGCTCATTGATACCACACATTCGTCTAGAAGTCTGAAACTGCAAAACCCAGAACAGGACCTTCGTGCGGTCGGTGTGCCGCGATCCTGGGCGGAAATGATTGGAAAGCTGTTGAATAGAGATAGATTACGCCGGCCAACACTCTTAGATATTATTAAAAAGAATTTAAATTGGCCCCCAACCACAGAATTTCTCCGGGGAAGCAGTAAACTGAACTGAAACACGAAACATGGACCTGCGCATACACCCCAGAGGCGTCTGCGTTGTTCAGAAACACGTGTTCATGAATATGTATCTTTTTTCCGGTTTTTTCTTTGATTCGCCGGCTATTTCCGCTTAAATTATTGTTTATTTTCCGTTTATTTTCTGCATTCTC
>NW_013573197.1:0-762 GCF_000499745.2 Eimeria mitis | reverse complement strand
CCGGGGAAGCAGTAAACTGAACTGAAACACGAAACATGGACCTGCGCATACACCCCAGAGGCGTCTGCGTCGTTCAGAAATACGTGTTCATGAATATGTATCTTTTTTCGGGTTTTTTCTTTGATTCGCCGGCTATTTCCGCTTAAATTATTGTTTATTTTCCGTTTATTTTCTGCATGATCGAAAAAAAATAGAGTAGTTTCCAGGCATTCGCCCGAAGATGTTTTTGTTTCCGTTTTTTTTTTCTTCTTTTTCACGAGTTGAACGCCCCATGAAAGGAGCACTAAAGTGTGTTTCTCTTGGATTTTGTACTTTGATATTTATTTGTTTTGTTTTCTTTCCGATATATGTCTGTACTCTACACTTGAAAGTATTTAATTTCTGCGGCTTTCCACCTTTTTTGCCGTTCGTGAAATCCTTGTACTGCATCTGCATCACTCCGCCAAAGATATTCAAATTTGCAAAAATTATTTTCGCTGAAACTTTTTACTTCTTCTAGCGGAAGTTGCCGCGTTTGTTCGCTCTGTATTCGCGCGAAGAGTCCTTGAGTTGCTGGGGCGTATGTTTTGTATTCTTTCTTTGGGTTCTTGCCTGTGTATAACATTTTATGCATATGTTTAGTTTTTTCAATTTATACGTACTTTTATATACAGACGTATATATCTTTTATATCCGTATCTGCACATACATATATATATAAATATATATATACATATATATATATATATATATATATATATATATATATATATACACATTTAT
>NW_013573196.1:2711-4438 GCF_000499745.2 Eimeria mitis | reverse complement strand
AAAAAAAAAAAAAAAAAAATAAAATAAAATAAAGCTTTATAACCAGAAGGGCCCCCCCTCATCATTAGAGAAATGTGTGGCGATGAGTGGAGCGAAGATGAGCGAAACGATCGCCGAAAGTTTAATTAAAATATTTAGTGATGGACCACTGGTGTCTTTGAGAGGGTCACCAATGGTGTCACCGGTCACCGCGTTTATGTGCGTCGCAGAACCCTTGCTGTGCTCAGCACCCAGAGCTCCAGACTTTGTTTAAAAAAAAAATAAATAAATTAATAAATTAATAAATAAATAAATAAGTAAATTAATTAATTTAGAAAGAAAGAAAGAAAGAAAGGATACACACACACACACAAACACACAAACATATTTCTTTTTTTTTTTTAGTTTTTTTTTTTTTGCTTTTTTTCGGGTTTTTGGGGGTTTTGGGGGGTTGGGTTTATAAGGCTTTTTAAAAGGGGTAGGGAGGGAGAGACAAAGGAAGGGTTGTTATAGGGTTTAGGGTTTAGGGTTTACTCGGGTTTACTACGGTTTAGGGTTTATTAGGGTTTAGGGTTTATTAGGGTTTCTCTATATTTTTTAGGGTCATCCCAGGAGCCTCATAAACCCTTTTAATGCTATTTTAAGGGTTTAGTGTATTTACTCGGGTTTAGGGTTTATTAGGGTTTATTAGGGTTTGTTAGGGTTTAGGGTTTATTAGGGTTTAGGGTTTATTAGGGTTTACATATTTCTTTGCTTTACCCGCCCGCTGTATACCCTATTCTAAATGCATCAATTTAACTCTTTTTTAACCCATTTTTTGAGGGTTTAGGGTTCAGGGTTTACAAGGGTTTAGGGTTTAGGGTTTAGCGTTTACAAGGGTTTAGGGTTTAGGGTTTACAAGGGTTTAGGGTTTAGGGTTCTAACCACTATATATCCCAAGCTCCGCCTTAGTTAGCCATAGAAATAGCTAGCTATACACTCTACCCTAAAAACATCAATTTAACTCCTTTTAACCCCATTTTTTCAGGGTTTAGGGTTTAGGGTTTAGGGTTTACAAGGGTTTAGGGTTTACAAGGGTTTAGGGTTTACAAGGGTTTAGGGTTTAGCTCTAACCTCAATATACTTTTTAGCTTTATCCCAAGCCCCGCCAGAATTCGCCATAGAAATAGCTATCTATATACTCTACTCTAAATACATCAATTTAACTCCTTTTTAACCCGTTTTTTTTTTGTTTAGGGTTTAGTGTTGATTAGGGTTTAGGGTTTACAAGGGTTTAGGGTTTAGGGTTTAGTTCTAACCTCAATATATTTCTTGGCGTTATCCCAAGCCCCGCCAGAGTTCGCCATAGAAATAGCTAGCTGTATCCCCGAAGCCGCAGCGCCGGCGAGAAGTCCCGCGAGTGCATTTTTACCGAAAAAGAAAGAAACAGAGAGAGGAACAAAGATAACGAGAAGAGAAGGAAAAAGGATTTGTTTAAGTGAGGCATTAGTAGCAATAGATATACATTTATTATATTGTGGTTCTTCTGTACCCTCTAATATAAAAGAAAATTGTTGCATACACTCCGCCACCATTTCGTTTGCTGCTGCTCCTACACTTTTTATTATAATACTACTAAAATAATATGGTAATATACACCCCAATAATAAACCTAAATACACCCATTTGTTTAATATATCCACTTCTCTTATATCTGCTTTTACGGTGTATGCACAAAATAAAGCCAATGATACTAACGCTGCTGAACC
>NW_013573196.1:1618-2557 GCF_000499745.2 Eimeria mitis | reverse complement strand
TCCTACTACCCCCGCAACCTACGCCACCAAAAACCCTCTATTTTGTGTAATATTTTACATAAAAAAAAAACAAAAAAAACAGAAACCCCTAAACAAACAAAATAAACTAAATAAACTAAATAAACAAAATAAACAAAACTAAATAAACAAAATAAACAAAACGAAGTAAACAAAATAAACAAAACAAACAAAACAAACAAAATAAACAAATTACCTTTCCTATAGCAGCAGTAGTATTCCCAGCAGCATCAAGCGCATCTGTTTTATTTCTTATATCACTAAAAACCCTCTATTTTGTGTAATATTTTACATAAACAAAAAAAAAAAAAAACAAAAAACCCCAAAACAAAACAAAACAAAATAAACAAAATAAACAAAATAAAAAAAACTAAATAAACTAAAAACTTTAATTACCTTTCCTATAGCAGCAGTAGTATTCCCAGCAGCATCAAGCGCATCTGTTTTATTTCTTATATCACTAAAAACCCTCTATTTTGTGTAATATTTTACATAAACAAAAAAAAAAAAAAAACAAAAAACCCCAAAACAAAACAAAACAAAATAAACAAAATAAACAAAATAAAAAAAACTAAATAAAAACTTTAATTACCTTTCCTATAGCAGCAGTAGTATTCCCAGCAGCATCAAGCGCATCTGTTTTATTTCTTATATCATCGCCAAGCCCAGCCATTTGTGCTATTTTGTGTAATATTTTACATAAACAAAAAAAACAAAAAAAAACAAAACAAAACAAAACTAAATAAACTAAATAAAATAATAAATATAATAAATATAATTACCTTTCCTATAGCAGCAGTAGTATTCCCAGCAGCATCAAGCGCATCTGTTTTATTTCTTATATCATCACCAAGCCCAGCCATTTGTGCTATTCCTCCTGCATTGTCACTGATGGGCCCAAAAGCATCAATGGTGAGGCTG
>NW_013573196.1:1411-1518 GCF_000499745.2 Eimeria mitis | reverse complement strand
CATCAAGCGCATCTGTTTTATTTCTTATATCATCACCAAGCCCAGCCATTTGTGCTATTCCTCCTGCATTATCACTGATGGGCCCAAAAGCATCAATGGTGAGGCTA
>NW_013573196.1:1015-1311 GCF_000499745.2 Eimeria mitis | reverse complement strand
CTAAAGATAAACCATATATTATACCTGTTGCTGCTGATAGTTTATAAGATAAAGATATCTCTCTCACTGGGGTGTATGCATAAGACGTATAATATTCAGTTGCTATGCCTGTAGCTAGTCCCCCCCATAACCCAACAGAAACACAAGCTATAGCCCCCCATAAAGAACAAATAAAATAATTTTTATTTGCATTTTCTTTTGTATATATTATAAATTCATTTGGGAGAAATAAATATCCAGCTAGTACTATCAAAGGGGTTTGTATACACGTACTTATATATAATATTTTTTTTAAC
>NW_013573196.1:467-915 GCF_000499745.2 Eimeria mitis | reverse complement strand
CTAAAGATAAACCATATATTATACCTGTTGCTGCTGATAGTTTATAAGATAAAGATATCTCTCTCACTGGTGTGTATGCATAAGACGTATAATATTCAGTTGCTATGCCTGTAGCTAGTCCCCCCCATAACCCAACAGAAACACAAGCTATAGCCCCCCATAAAGAACAAATAAAATAATTTTTATTTGCATTTTCTTTTGTATATATTATAAATTCATTTGGGAGAAATAAATATCCAGCTAGTACTATCAAAGGGGTTTGTATACACGTACTTATATATAATATTTTTTTTAAAACTTTCTCTATATCTTCGGTTTTATTTATTCTATATATTCTCTTCACTATATTATATGTTATACAACCAGAAACTAAACCAAAAGAGCACACCACCATAGGGAATAATATACCCCCCAAATGTAAGTACAACACCTCACCACCACCAACCCC
>NW_013573196.1:0-369 GCF_000499745.2 Eimeria mitis | reverse complement strand
CCCCCAGCAACCCCACCCCCAGTACCACCCCCATCACCACCCCCAGCAGCAGCAGCAACCCCACCACCGCCAGTAGCAGCAGCAGCAGCAAGCAGCAGCGCAGCACATGTAGCTTCCGCCATAGATCCAAAAAGATCAGCCCCCATACCGGCTATATCCCCCACATTATCACCAACATTATCTGCAATTACTGCTGGGTTCCTGGGATCGTCTTCGGCGATCCCAACACAATTTTTTCCGGTTATGTCGGCTCCTATATCTGCTGCTTTTGTGTATATTCCACCACCCACACGAGCAAATAAAGCTATTGAGGAACCCCCTAGGCCGTAACCTGTAGTTTACACACACATATACAGCGGGGGAGGGGTG
>NW_013573195.1:4254-4618 GCF_000499745.2 Eimeria mitis | reverse complement strand
AACCCTAAACCCTAAACCCTAAACCCTAGCTAATAATAAATATATTTTTATATCAACACCGTAAAGAGGGTTAGCCTAAACCCTAAACGCTAAACCCTAAACCCTAAAACACTAAACCCTAAACCCTAAACCCTGAAACTCTAAAACCCTAAACCCTAAACCCTAAACCCCAAAACCCTAAAACCCTAAACCCTAGAGCCCTAAACCCTAAACCACAAACCCTAAAACCCTAACCCCAAAAACTCTAAACCCTAAAACCCTAAACCCTAAACCCTAAACCCTAAATTTATAAAAGGGTTTGGGGTGTACATACACCTCGTCGGCAGTCGTCGATGGGCGCATGCAGCCCCGAAGAGAAACCTCC
>NW_013573195.1:2367-4154 GCF_000499745.2 Eimeria mitis | reverse complement strand
AAACCCTAAAACACTAAACCCTAAACCCTAAACCCTAAACCCTAAAACTCTAAACCCTAAACCCTAAACCAAAAAACCCTAAACCCCTAAACCCTAAACCCCTAAACCCTAAGCCACAAACCCTAAAACCTTAACCCCTAAACCCTAAAACCCTAAACCCTAAACCCTAAATTTATAAGAGGGTTTGGGGTGTACATACACCTCGTCGGCAGTCGTCGATGGGCGCATGCAGCCCCGTATAGGAACCTCTCTTTTTGTGTGTTTTTTTGTTAAAATTTGTGTAAAAAAAGTAAATAAATAAATAAAATTAAATAAATTTATTAATATTTTTGTTTTTATTTTCTTTTTCTTTCTTTTTTTCTCTTCTTTTGGGGGCCCCCTGCTGCCGACGGCTACCCCCCACCGAGGCTCCTCTCGCCTCTAGGGTGTATATTGTATCGTTTGTTTGTGTTTTTTTTCTGTTTATAAATATTATAAATAAAATAAAAATATAAAATTAATATATTTTGTTGTTTTTATTTCTTTTTTTCTTCTCTACACCCATAACAATGACCATACAGAGAAGGCCCCCCCTTATGGGGGTGCTCTTCTGCTGCTGCCTCCTCCCCTTTGTCTCTTCTGTATATAAACCCTAAACCCTAAACCCTAAACCCTAAACCCTAAACCCTAAACCCTAATATTCTATACACAGATACCACAGCGTCCCATCCATATCTGTCTCTCTTTTCTTTCCTTTTAGCCTCCAGTCTTGTCTAGGGTTTAGTGTTTAGGGTTTAGGGTTTAGGGTTTAGGGTTTAGGGTTTATGTTTTTTCTCTCTCAGCTACATTTCGGGGGCCACGGTGAAGCTGATGAATCTCTCGCTCCTGGGGGGCCCCCCTCATCAACGGGGGCCCCCCTGGGGGGCCCCCCGGGGGCCCCCCTGGGGGCCCCCCTGGGGGGCCCCCCCCTGGGTAACCGCCTGGCTACTATAGTGACCCACACAGCACCCCCTGCTGCTGCTGCTGCTGCTGCTGCTGCTGCAGATGCATCTGCTGCTGCTGCTGCTGATGAGCCGCTGCAGCCTCTGAGGACCATTAAGAGGAACCGGTATGGATTAGGGTTTAGGGTTTGGGGTTTAGGGTTTAGGGTTTAGGGTTTAGGGTTTAGGGTTTTGTGGGTTTCGATGTTATATGTGTACAAGAATATACATATATAAATATATATTTACATTTATATTTATATTTTATATTTACATCTATATTTATATTTAAATATAAATATGAATATAAATAAATATGGACAAACAAGCAAACAAAAAACACAAACAAACAACACCTAAATAAACAAATAAAATTAAATAAAAATAAATAAATAAATAAAATAAATAAAATAAATATATATAATATGTTTGTTTGTGTTATAGAGGGGGTTTCGGTTTATCTCCTTCTGCTGCATTTGCTGCTCGTGTCTCCCCCCCTGAAAAAAGAGAAAAAGAAAAAGAAAAAGAAAAAATAAAAATAAAAAATAAAAAAGAAAAAGAAAAAGAAGAAACAGAAATAGATATATTAAACTCTCCTCCTCTCCCTCTTGTTTCTTGTTCTGCTGCGAAAGCCCTCGTCTGTATTGGGGGGGTTGCTGCTGTAGGTACGCTATCGAGGGTTTAGGGTTTAGGGTTTAGGGTTTAGGGTTTAGGGTTTATAGCGATGGGGTTTAGGGTTTAGGGTTTATAGCGCTGGGGTTTAGGGTTTAGGGTTTGGGGTTTAGAGCGCTGGGGTTTAGGGTTTAGGGTTTAGGGTTTAGAGCTCTG
>NW_013573195.1:1310-1389 GCF_000499745.2 Eimeria mitis | reverse complement strand
CTGGGCCCCGTGCTGCTGCACAACGACTCTGCTGCTGCTGCTGCTGCTGCTGCTGCTGCTGCTGCTGCTGCTGCTGCTC
>NW_013573195.1:881-1210 GCF_000499745.2 Eimeria mitis | reverse complement strand
CATAAACCCTCATAAACCCTAAACCCTAAACCCTAAACCCTAAACCCTAATTTTTTAAATACCCTTATAATAAACCCTTATAAACCCTTATAAACCCTAATCTATACAAAACCCTTATAAACCCTTAATCATAAACCCTTGTAAACCCTAATTCATAAACCCTTGTAAACCCTAATTTATAAACCCTTATAAACCCTAAACCCTAGTTAATAAACCCTTATAAACCCTAATCTCTAAACCCTAATTAATAAACTCTAATTATAAATAATATAAATGTTGTTTCACCACAGTTCTTTCCCTTTCTAGCCGATGTTTTAAGGGTTTAGGGT
>NW_013573195.1:0-781 GCF_000499745.2 Eimeria mitis | reverse complement strand
CCCTTATAAACCCTAAACCCTAGTTAATAAACCCTTATAAACCCTAATCTCTAAACCCTAATTAATAAACCCTAATTATAAAGAATATAAATGTTGTTTCACCACAGTTCTTTCCCTTTCTAGCCGATGTTTTAAGGGTTTAGGTCCCAGGGTTTAGGGTTTAGGGTTTAGGGTTTAGGGTTTAGGGTTTAGGGTTTTGTATGTAGGCTCGTGGTTACGTCCCCTTCACTCCTCGACTAAAAAGTATATATAATGATTTAAAACAAAAAGGAAAAAAACTAAATATTGTTTTTGTTTCTGCTGACAATAAACCTGCTGATGCAGCAGAATTATTCCGTACTATGCCATGGTAAACCCTCGTAAACCCTAAACCCTCGTAAACCCTAAACCCTCGTAAACCCTTATAAACCTTAGTAAACCCTTGTAAACCCTTATAAACCCTTATAAACCCTCGTCAGCCTTTATCAACTCTAGAAAACAATAATAATAATAAACCCTAATTTATAAACCCTAATGTATAAACCCTAATTTATAAACCCTAATGTATAAACCCTAATTTATAAACCCTAATATATAAACCCTAATTGTTATATCACGCTATCACCGTTTCTTTTGTTTTTTGTTTATTTAATATATTATTTATAATTTTAGTTTTTGCATTTATGAATCCATACTGATAATACATGAAAATATCTCAAAAATTTTTTTTTCTAGGGTTTAGGGTTTAGGGTTTAGGGTTTAGGGTTTAGGGTTTAGGGTTTATGTATGTAAACAGGTACGC
>NW_013573194.1:0-2395 GCF_000499745.2 Eimeria mitis | reverse complement strand
CCCCCCCCGTAAACCCTAAACCCTAAACCCTACCCCCCCCCGTAAACCCTAAACCCTAAACCCTAAACCCTCACCACAGCTTTTGTAAATAGGGTTTGTTTTCCTCCATTAACTTTAAATTTATGTCCCGGGATAGCAACGAGGGGTTTGAGCCAAGCAAGAGCTCCGGGTTGAGGGTTTACGCTCCACTGGGCGTATATAGTGTCGCTGCTCTTGTCGTACCTATACACAAACCCTAAACCCTAAACCCTAAACCCTAAACCCTAAACGATGCAGTGTAGACAAAAGAGTAAGAAAAAAATATATATGCATATTTATTTATTTATTTATTTATTTATTTATTTATAAGAGAAGGAAAAAGAAGAAGAGATGCAGCTACAAAGCAAATGATACAAATTAGGGTTTAGGGTTTAGGGTTTAGGGTTTAGGGTTTAGGGTTTACATGAGGAAGACGCCTTCTTCTAGCGGGCACTCCAGCGGCACAGAAGTTCTTCTCGCGCGGTCAGTTGTTGGGGCCTGCAACAAAACCCTAAACCCTAAACCCCAAACCCTAAACCCTAAACCCTAAACCCTAGATACCCCGGCGTGTGCGTGGGTAGGAAACCATAGATGTATTTAGGGTTTAGGGTTTAGGGTGTAGGGTTTTTTCTGTTGGGTGTTTTTTAAGATGTGAAAAGAAGTTTACATGCTTCAGAATTAGGGTTTAGGGTTTAGGGTTTAGGGTTTAGGGTTTACAGTCATGGGTTTCTTGGCGGGTGGTGCTTCTTGTTTTTTTGTTTGTGTGAATTGCATTTTTCGGTTTGTTGCTGCAGCTCCCTCTTTTGCTGCTGCAGCATCATTTGCTGCTGCTGCTGCTGCTGCTGCTGTTGCTGCTGCTGCTGCTGCTGTTGGTTCTGGTGACGTTGCTGCAGCTGGCGGTGGCGGCGATGCTGCTGCTGCTGCATCGGTTCCTGCTGCATCTTTTGCTGCTGCTGCTGCTGCTGGCTCCGCTGCTGCTGCTGCTGGTGCTGCTGCTGCTGCTGCTGCTGCTTTTTCTCCCTCAACAGGACCCTCTAAACCCTCGGGCTTCTCTTCCGTTTGCAGCTCACCACGGGTGGCGCTGTCGGAGCAGCAGCAAGAAAACATCTTGAGGGTTTAGGGTTTAGGGTTTAGGGTTTAGGGTTTAGGGTTTGGAGGGACGAGCTGTAGATTCTATTGAAGCGTTGACAAAGAAATATTTATAAAGAAAATATACAAAAGATTGGGGTGTATAGGCAGCTCCTTGTTGCGGTGTATCTATGTACACACCAGCGGCTGCGCTCGCCTGCTTGTGTGTGGCTAGAAGGAGAGAAAAAGCAGTTGTTTTATCCTAATAAAGACAATAAATATAAATATTTATAAATTAAAACTCAAATATTTAATTTAAATGAAGAAGAAAGCAAAAAAAACCACAAACAAACACCGCGGCTACGACTGCGCCAGCAGTAGCGGCGAGGGTTTAGGGTTTAGGGTTTACGGTTTAGGGTTTAGGGTTTCGGGTTTAGGGTTTAGGGTTTAGGGTTTAGAGTCAATTTTTTTACGGTTTAATTGATTAAATTCATTTATTTTAATTTTTATTTGTAACATTTTATCTTCTTTTTCTCTCTATACGAGCAGCAGCAGCAGCAGCAGCAGCAGCAGCAGCAGCAGCAGCGGTTCTTCTGCTGCTGCATCTGCGGTGTATGTACACCCCACTGGTTCTGTATGAGTTGCTGAGTTTGTTTTTTAATATATAAACATTTATATTTATTTTTTTCTTTTTTTAATTTAATTTTTAAATTAATTTTTCTTTTTTATTTTTTATTTCGTCAGCAGTTCTCTACCCTCCACCCACACAAACCCATCGACAGCTCATGCAGCCAGTTTCAGGTGTACATACACCCCAAACAAAACCCTAATTCTTCTCCTTGCCGCATCGCAGTAACCCTAAACCCTACCAAAACACTTCTTCTCTATTCCTGCCTGCTGCAGGGTTCAGTAGGGGCCCCTGGGGGCCCCCTCTTCACTCGCTTGGGGCCTGGGGTATACCTAAACCCTAAACCCTAAACCCTAAACCCTAAACCCTAGGGAGCTAAAAGGGGGGTTTGTTACAGCGTAACTGAGGGTTATGTTCTTGCATCTGCTTGGGGAGGATCTACAGCTCATCTCTCTAGGGTTTAAATATCTAGGGTTTAGGGTTTAGGGTTTAGGGTTTAGGTAGAATGTCTGTATTATCTCTTCTCTCTAGATCTACATACAATAAGGGTTTACAACATTTCTCAACATATTGTTTATATAAATCTCCTCTTTGTTTAGCTCCAAAGAAGCGGGGGCCCCCAAGGGTACGATCATATTTTTAATATTTATAAAGATATAAAAGAAGATCACAAACTGCTGG
>NW_013573193.1:3630-4618 GCF_000499745.2 Eimeria mitis | reverse complement strand
ATTCTATATTATATATGAAAATATATAATGTATAATGTGTCATCACCCTTACAAGTAGTACGGCACAATTCCCATCAGAGCAACCGATCCTGGCACGTAGATCGATCCTGACACGTAGTCCATAGCAGTCAGATGATGGAGGTTACACGTATTGCCGCTACGGCAATACGTATAACCTCCTTCATCTGAGGAGGAGGGAAATATAAACGGTATACCGTTTACGGACGGGTTCTGGAGAGCCAGTCGATTTCATTTAGTATTTCGTCACATGGTCTGTAGAGGTACTAACCCTTCCAAGGATAAATCGCCGGAAGTATTTTATGCATTTGTTTGTGGGTCATCTCTCTGTTTACCACTTCACCTTTGCATTCGAAATTCTTTTCATCAAATGACTTCTTCATGTTTTTGTACTGCGGGTCGTAGAACGGGTCGTCTATGGGGCGCAGTGGGTCATATCTTCTTCTTGCCTCAATTGACTGTAAACTGCAGACAGAATAACAAAACAATGAAGGTGCAAAGCCATAAAGCGAAGGCAAAATATTCCCGTGCCTCCAGAAGGCCTTCGCTGAAGCAGAGCAGTTGTTTACCAACTGAGCGANGAAGGCAAAATATTCCCGTGCCTCCAGAAGGCCTTCGCTGAAGCAGAGCAGTTGTTTACCAACTGAGCGAAGTGCCTACGAATAACGGTATTAAACTGGAGTACGCATATTACTTAAAACTAGGGTTTTGCAATTCGTTTAAAATGCAAGTGGTGATGACTCACCGAACACTCTCGTACAGCAGAGCTATCTGATGGCGTTCGTGGGCTGCCCTGGCGACGAGATCTGCGTTTTTCTTCATAATCCTTTTGTCACTCGAGTGCATCGTCTCGAGGTACTTCAACCAACTCTGCTTCGTCCATCCCGCTGGGTAGTAGTCAAACGCCCCCCTGCACACCTGAGAAGGGCAGCCAATTAAACAGCGTACAGCTCGGCTAAGCCTCACCCTG
>NW_013573193.1:2841-3530 GCF_000499745.2 Eimeria mitis | reverse complement strand
ACTCTGCTTCGTCCATCCCGCTGGGTAGTAGTCAAACGCCCCCCTGCACACCTGAGAAGGGCAGCCAATTGGACAGCGTACAGCTCGGCTAAGCCTCACCCTTCTGGTGCTGCAAGTGCTACTCACAGCAGCAGCTATGCCCATCCATACATCCCTGCTGCTTGCTCCGAGCTCTTCCAACCCATGAACATACGCAGACGCAACTGACAGCAGGGGCAGAAGGGCCGACAAGCTGGACTGACCCAATCTGGACGAACACCCGGGGGTGGCATGAACTCGAAGGGGCTTTTTCCTGTAATTATTCCAACGTTATCAAGGAACTTGAGTAGGTACGGGGTCAAGAAAGGACACTCAAAGCAGAACTGGTGCGTGCACTGCCAAAACGCAATATCCGTGGCTACGGCCTCGATATCGGGCCTCAATACGGAAGACCCCAGCACATGAACAATTCCATTAAATATCGGGATATCCTGCAACACGAACAACACCCCATTTGCCCCACAAGTCACAAGCTGGTATGCAGTGAACTGCGTTTTGAGCGCGTTTTCAATCAGCTTTAGCTGCATATGACATTCAGCGTCCTGTGCGTGCGGACAGTTAATAAGAACGAACGAAATGGGTACAAAATTAGAGCCAGTCGCACCCATTCCACAACTTGGCGGCCTTCGACGAAAGTTGCCAAATCTCCA
>NW_013573193.1:2104-2741 GCF_000499745.2 Eimeria mitis | reverse complement strand
CAACGTTATCAAGGAACTTGAGTAGGTACGGGGTCAAGAAAGGACACTCAAAGCAGAACTGGTGCGTGCATTGCCAGAACGCAATATCCGTGGCTACAGCCTCGATATCGGGCCTCAATACGGAAGACCCTAGCACATGAACAATTCCATTAAATATCGGGATATCCTGCAACACGAACAACACCCCATTTGCCTCACAAGTCACAAGCTGGTATGCAGTGAACTGCGTTTTGAACGCGTTTTCAATCAGCTTTAGCTGCATGTGACGTTCAGCGTCCTGTGCGTGCGGACAGTTAATAAGAACGAACGAAATGGGTGCAAAATTTGAGACAGTCGCACCCATTCCACAACTTGGCGGCCTTCGACGAAAGTTGCCAAATCTCCGCAGTGGTCAGGATATTCTTCATATGGATCCTCCTCTTCGTCCGGTTTTTTCCCTCCACCCTTCGCCTCCTGTTTTGAATCTTTTGCCTCTGAGGGCTTCTTCTCACCCGTTTCAGCCGCTTCCCTTCTCGCTGATCCTCCTCCAGCTGTCGTAGACGCCTCTCGAGCAGATGGCCGCTCACTCAGCCGACGTGACGACAACTGGCTTCCCTGAGGACTTGTATTCAACCTGAAACTGTCTTGTGATTGGTCA
>NW_013573193.1:1168-2004 GCF_000499745.2 Eimeria mitis | reverse complement strand
TTCTCGCTGATCCTCCTCCAGCTGTCGTAGACGCCTCTCGAGCAGATGGCCGCTCACTCAGCCGACGTGATGACAACTGGCTTCCCTGAGGACTTGTATTCAACCTGAAACTGTCTTGTGATTGGTCGGGAAGAATTCCATGTATTAATTTCGGGAACGCTGCAGATCAGCAGAAGCACCACTTAAATCGCATTTCCAACTACGGGGATGAAAACGAGGAAACAGCGGAGGGTCTGTTTCTTTGTTCGCAACAACAGCAACTTAATCTCTCGGCTTACCGCTTCCTCCTGTGTCAAAGGCGAAGTGCTGGGGCTGGAGAACCCCCCTACGGAGGTCTTCTTCTTCATCAATGTCGTAGCCCAAGAACCCTCCGCTGTAATCACTGCTGTCGTCGTAATTCGACGGACCCGCTGCTCCACCTGCCGTCTTCGAGCTTGCTGCTGTTCCTAAAAAGTCAGAAGAAGAGCATTGGCCAAGTGCGCATGTTTTCTCCTCTTCTTCTGTAAACCCTTCGGAGTCATCGGCAGCAAATTCGGCCCCCCGGAATGCCCTGCCTCTGCTGCTGCTGCTGTCGCTCTCCTCCCATCTCGATTGCCGCTGGGCAAATGCTGTCGTTATTCCAACGGAGAATGCCGGTGCAGCTGTGCGATGTTGAGTTATCCCCAACTGATCTTCTTCAGATGTCGCAGCCGTTGAATGCGGCAGTTTTGGGGGAACATTCTCCTCTCTTTGCCTACGGCTTCGCGTCAACCCCTCCTCCCCGGATGGTCTAAACTGCCTCCGCTGAGAATCCCCTTCGGTTGCTGCAGCAGCGGCTGAAGTTTCTCCTGCTGCAA
>NW_013573193.1:789-1068 GCF_000499745.2 Eimeria mitis | reverse complement strand
TGCCTACGGCTTCGCGTCAACCCCTCCTCCCCGGATGGTCTAAACTGCCTCCGCTGAGAATCCCCTTCGGCTGCTGCAGCAGCGGCTGAAGTTTCCCCTGCTGCATCTTCTCCTTCCTCTCCGATGGAGGAGCTGGAGCTCTTCTGAATCCCCGCTCGAGTTGAAGGCGTTGCGGCAGTAGCAGTTGTTGCGCCGCGTTGCTGCCTGCGAGCGCTTACGCTATCACCAATACCGGTGTCACTGGATAGTGTGGGCGTTTTAGAGCCTGTGGTTGTGGAC
>NW_013573193.1:0-689 GCF_000499745.2 Eimeria mitis | reverse complement strand
CCCGCTCGAGTTGAAGGCGTTGCGGCAGTAGCAGTTGTTGCGCCGCGTTGCTGCCTGCGAGCGCTTACGCGATCACCAATACCGGTGTCACTGGATAGTGTGGGAGTTTTAGAGCCTGTGGTTGTGGAAGAAACGTCAGGTGTAGAAGCGAAAGCCCTCCCTTGGCCTCGTGCCCTTGTTACATCAGAAGATGTCTCACTAGGCACTGGAATTGAACTTGGTTGTTCTCTACTTCTTGACCTCCTCATGGCTGAAGATGTTTTCGTCTGCTCTGTCTCAGCACCGCCTCCTGTAGACCTTAAATGCGGCGGAGGAGTTGTCAACTGCGTCCTCGGATAAGTAGCCGCTTCATCCGATGCTGTTGTTGCGGATCTGTGAGGCCTTCTGCTTGTCGTTACAACGTTGCCCGACGGTGCCAGTGTAACCGGTAGCGTTCGCCTGCCTGAGGATCCATTACCATCTACAGCCGGACTTGTAGGTCTTGTCCTCCTCATGGGGGCAGTTGCCTCGCCTGCTGGTGTTGTACTTCCCCTTGCCACTCTGCTTGTGACCGGATGCTCATCTGGCTGAGTGCTGGTAAGTCGTGCCTGCCTGCTTCTGACAGACTCCGCGTCTGATACAGTCGTCGTAGGCCTCGTCCTTCTGCTTGTCACAGAGTCCTCATCTGGTGCAGTTGTTGTTAGTCTTGT
>NW_013573192.1:3947-4260 GCF_000499745.2 Eimeria mitis | reverse complement strand
TATATATATATACATATATATATATATATATATATATATATAAATATATAAAAACATATAAATGTATATATGTATGCATGCACAGGAATGCAGCCCTCAGTACGTTGTGCTGGGGCTGGTATGACTTGCTGCGTGCCTGAGAAAGCAGCACCAAGAGACTGGAGACAAAAACCCCTAACATTAAATAATTTTAAACACAAAGACAAAGACAAAGACAAAGACAAAGACAAAGACAAAGACAAAGACAAAGACAAACACTGCAGAGCTCACTTCATACCCATGCAAAATGCTCTATGTGCAACCACTACTTATC
>NW_013573192.1:1550-3748 GCF_000499745.2 Eimeria mitis | reverse complement strand
GTTTGTTTTTAGTTTTTTTTTTTTTTTGTTTGTTTGTTTATTTGTATTAATTTGTTTATTTATTTATTTGTATTTGTTTAAAACACATGATATGTATTTCTGAGTATCTATCATCCAGAATTCCGAAATTAGGGTTTAGGGTTTAGGGTTTAGGGTTTAGGGTTTAGGGTTTAGGGTTTAGGGTTTGTTGTTTGTTGCAGGGTCCAGATACATGCGGTATAAGCAAGACAGAGACACACGAGTATGAGGTGTATAGACACACGATGACGATGGGCAGCAAGGGCCCTACAGCAGTATGTGAGTGTAGGCGCCAGAAACCAGCAGCAGCAGCAGCAGCAGCAGCAGCAGCGGGAGCAGCAGCAGGAGGAGATGATGCAGCAGCAGGGCCTATTGAGGGTTTTGCTGCTTGGGAAACAACAAAAAAACAAAAACAACAAAAAAAAGAAATAGAGGGAAACAACGCCAGGATGGCTCAGGGGTTAGGAGCTACACTAAAGATAGCTCAGCTGCTGCGAGAGAAGGCCCCTGAGGCTCAGCAGCTGCTGCAGCAGCTGCAGCAGCAGCAGCTGCAGCAGCAGCCTGCAGCAGCAGCTGCTGCTGCTGCAGCAAACGCAGCAAATGCTGCAGCAAATCATGTTGCTGCTGCTGCTAGCCAACCCATACTTATGCCCACTGCACCTGCTGCTTCATTTGTAAATGCTGCTGCTGCTGCTCCTCCTGCTGCTGCTGCTGGGTTCCCTGCTGCTGCTGCTGCAACGATGCAGCAGCAGCTCCCCGTCGCCGTCCAAGGATTCACTGCAGCAGCAGCAGTACCCCCACCTGCTGCAGCAGCTGTACCTGCAGCAGCAGCAGCTGTACCTGCAGCAGCAGCAGCAGCAGCAGCACCCTTCAGCAGCAGCAGCAGCATGGGGGTCGCTCCCCAGGGAGTTGTCTTCGGTGCAGCAGCAGGAGAAGCAGCAGCAGATACCCCTGCTAGCATGCTGCAGCAGCAGCAAGACCTGCAGCAGCAGCAGCTGCTGCAGCAGCAACTTGTTAGCCAACAGCTGCTGCAGCAGCAACTGCAGCAGCAGCAACTGCAGCAGCAGCAACCCTTCTCTCCCGCTGCTGCTGCCAGCAACTCAGCAGCAATTCACTCTCTCTCTCTCCCGCAGCAGCAACCGAATTACCTGCAGCAGCAGCAGCAGCAGCAGCAGCAGAATCTGCTGCAGCAGCAAGACTTGCTGCAGCAGCAAAACCTGCTGCAGCAGCAGCAAGACTTGCTGCAGCAGCAGAACATGCTGCAGCAGCAGCAAGACTTGATGCAGCAGCAGCTGATGGCTGAGCAGCCACTCTCACCAACGCTGTCGCAGCAGCCGCTGCAGCAGCCGCTGCAGCAGCAGCAGCTGCTGCAGCAGCAGCTGCAGCAGCAGCAGCAGCAGCTCATTGATCCCCTGCTGCAGCAGCAGATGCAGCCGCAGCTGCAGCAGCAGATGCAGCCGCAGCTGCAGCAGCAGCAATACCCTTCCCAGTATCAGCTGTTTACATCTGCGCAGCAACTTGAGCAGCAGCTGCAGCAGCAGCAGCAGCAGCAGCAACTGTCGCAGCAGCAGCAGCAGCAGGCTCCCCCAGTCCTCCCCCACCAACACATGATGCCGCCGCCCCCTCAGCAGCAGCAGCAGCAGCACCAACCCGTGCTGCAGCAGCAGCAGCAGCAGCAGCAACCTCTACTGCCCCTTCTAGGGGGCCTAAACGCTTCGCAGGCGACTGACGTGGCAGCTCGTGCTGCTGCTGCAGTAGGAGCATTCATGCGCGGCAACAGCAGCAGCAGCAGCAGCAGCAACAGCAGCAGCAGCAGCAGCAGCAGCAGCAGCAGCAAGAAGATTGATTGGGTTGATAGGATTGCTGATACGCTGCTGCAGGAGGGAAACAAAACCCCAGCTGGTGCTGCAGTAAACAGAGCATTCGATGACTTTCTTACGGTTGCACAGAGAGCATAAACAGCAGCAGCAGCAGCAGCAGCAGCAGCAGCAGCAGCAGCAGCAGAGGCAGCAGCAGGAGAAGCAGCAGCGGGGAGAGGAGGAGGGAGAGCAGCGGCAGCAGCAGCAGCAGCAGCAAATAAGAGCAGCAGCAAGAAAAACCGACTTCAGTAGCTAGAGCTATTGTTGTGCTGCAGCAGCAGCAGCAGCAGCAGCTGCTGCTGCTGCTGCTGCTGCTGCTGC
>NW_013573192.1:0-1450 GCF_000499745.2 Eimeria mitis | reverse complement strand
GCAGCAAATAAGAGCAGCAGCAAGAAAAACCGACTTCAGTAGCTAGAGCTATTGTTGTGCTGCAGCTGCACGAAACAATTGTTAAAGGTCATGTGATGCAGCAGCAGGAACTGTAGCAGATGCTGCAGCAGCAGGAGCTGCTGCAGCAGGAGGAGCAGCAAGAGCTGCAGCAGCAGCTGCAGCAGGTGCAGCAGCAGGTGCTGCAGCAGCAGCAAAGCAGCAGCAGCAGCAACAGGTTAAGGTTTAGGTGTTTAGTATTCACAATATTTTCATAGAAGCAAAAGGAGAGGGTATTTCCTTACACTCTCACAAACCCTAAACCCTAAACCCTAAACCCTAAACCCTAAACCCTAAACCCTAAACCCTAGGGTTTGTATCACCCGTATACTTTTGCTGCTCTTCAGCAGCAGCAGCGGAAGGTTTTTCTTTCTTTCTAGGTTTCAACCCCAACACACTTTGGGGGTCCTTTTTAATATTCGTGGCAAACTAGCTAGCTAGCTAGCTAGCTAGCTAGCTAGCTGGATAGGTGGCTAGCTAGCTAGCTAGCTGGATAGGTGGCTAGCTAGCTAGCTAGTTAGGTGGCTAGCTAGCTAGCTGGCGAGAAGGCTGGCTAGCTGGATAGGTAGCTAGCTAGCTAGCTAGCTAGCTAAGCGGGGCGGGTAACCAGTCACGCGGCTGCTGTGTAGCAGAGCCCATTCGTTGCGCTGTGCGGCCGCTCGCCCGCTCACTCGGTAGCTAGCTAGCTAGCTAGCTAGCTGGCTAGCTGGCTGGCTAGCTAGCTGGCTGGCTAGCTAGCTGGCTAGCTAGCTGGCTAGCTAGCTAGAGGCCTTTTGCCTGTAAGACAATGTAAATATCTGTTTGCTTGGAGGTCCCGCAGAGAACAGAAAGAAAGAGACAGAGACAGAGAGAGAGAGGAGACAGATAAAGAGACAGAAACAGAGACAGAGACAGAGACAGAGACAGAGAGATAGAGACAGAGACAGAGAGATAGAGAGATAGAGAGGGGAAGAGATAGAGAGAGAAAGGGATAGAGAAGAGACAGAAAGAAAGAGACAAACACAGAGACAGAAAGAAATATAGAGAGATAGAGAGAAGGAGACAGAGACACAGAGAGAAGGAGACAGAGACAGAGAGACAGAGACAGAGAGACAGAGACAGAGAGACAGAGAAAGGAGACAGAGAGAGAGAAAAAGAGACAGATATATATATATATATATATATATATAGAAAGGGGAGACAGAGAGAAAGAGATAAAAGAAAAGATAGAAAGAAAGAGACAGAGAGAAAGAAAAAGAGACAAAAAGAGAGACAGAGACAAAAAGGAGACAGACAGAAAGAAAGAGACAGAGGAGACAGAGACAGAGATAAAGAGACAGAAGATACAGAGACAATATAAATATATAAATATATAAATATGTAAATATATACATATATATATATATATATATAT
>NW_013573191.1:3152-4530 GCF_000499745.2 Eimeria mitis | reverse complement strand
GGAGACACTAAAGAGACATAAAGGAGACACTAAGATATAAAAGGAGACACTTAATATATAAAGGAGACAACAAATAAATAAATAAATAAATAAAAAAGGAGACAAAAACAAAGACAAACAAGGAGACACTAAAACAAAAAGAAACACCAAAGACATAAAAGGAGACAACAAAAAGAGAAAAACGGAGACAGTTAGACATAAAGGAGACAGCGAGAGACAGAGGAGACACTACAGAGATAAGAGGAGACAGTAGAGAGACAAAAGGAGACAGTAGAGAGACAAAAGGAGACGGTAGAGAGGCAAAAGGAGACAGTAGAGAGACAAAAGGAGACAGTAGAGAGACAAAAGGAGACAGTAGAGAGACAAAAGGAGACACTAGAGAGACAAAAGGAGACACTAAAGAGACAAAAGGAGACACTAGAGAGACAAAAGGAGACACTCGAAATACAAAAGGAGACAGTAGAGAGACAAAAGGAGACAGCAAAGAGACAAAAGGAGACAGCAGAGAGACAAAAGGAGACAGTTGATTGGGCCCCTCACCGCTCTGAGGCCCGCGAAGGGGTCTGAGAGCCACGTGGGGAGGATCGTCTCCTCCGGTGTCTCCTCCCCGATCCCGCTAACAAAGTCCAGTGGTGCTGCTGCTGCTGCTGCTGCTGCAGCAGATGATGTCTCCTGCAGCAAAGGAGACATGTTAATACCCAAGCATATATGCATCAACCGCAGCAGCAGCAGCAGCGCCAGCAGCAGCAGCACCAGCAGCAGCAGCAGCAGAAAAACAACAGAAACAGCAGCAGCTTGGCCCTCCAACAGCAGCAGATCAGCAGCAGCATCAGCAGCAGCTTAGCAGCACAGCAGCAGCACCGGCGGCAAATAGGCAGCAGCAGCCGCAAGACACAAGCAGCAGCAACAGCAGCACGACATAAGCAGCAGCAGCAGCAGCAGCAGCAGGAGCAGCAGCAGGAGACATGTTACATGATGGAGTGTATGTGCAGCTATCTGCAGCACAGTCTCTAGGGGCTCATCATCGATCCAGAGGAGACGATCCCCATCGTTGGGGGGACAGCGAGAAACGAGAGAGGAGACAGTGTAGTTGCTGCTGCGGAGAGAAGACAAAAAGGAGACATCAAAATGCTGCGCTGCAGCACGAACACGCCGCTGTCTTGCTGCTGCAGCAACACAAACCAAACGCCCCTCAGGAGAAAACGCAGCAGTAGGCAGCAGCTGCAAGCAGACACACACACACACACACAAACAGCAGCAGCAATAGCAGCACAGTAGCAGCAGCAGCAGCACCAGATTCGTAGCAGCAGCAGCAGCAGCAGCAGCAGCAGCAGAAGCAGTCCGGCTTCGCGTCCCCTTCCACCAGCGGTGTCACCGC
>NW_013573191.1:2828-3052 GCF_000499745.2 Eimeria mitis | reverse complement strand
ACAGCAGCAGCACCGGCGGCAAATAGGCAGCAGCAGCCGCAAGACACAAGCAGCAGCAACAGCAGCACGAGATAAGCAGCAGCAGCAGCAGCAGCAGCAGCAGCAGCAGCAGCATGAGACGTGTTACATGATGGAGTGTATGTGCAGCTATCTGCAGCACAGTCTCTAGCGGTTCATCATCGATCCAGAGGAGACGATCCCCATCGTTGGGGGGACAGCGAGAG
>NW_013573191.1:2358-2689 GCF_000499745.2 Eimeria mitis | reverse complement strand
AACGCAGCAGTAGGCAGCAGCTGCAAGCAGACACACACACACACACACAAACAGCAGCAGCAATAGCAGCGCAGTAGCAGCAGCAGCAGCACCAGATTCGTAGCAGCAGCAGCAGCAGCAGCAGCAGCAGCCCGGCTTCGCGTCCCCTTCCACCAGCGGTGTCACCGCCACACCCCGAACAGCAGCAACAGCAACAAAAGCAGCAGCAGCAGCAGCAACAGCAGCAACAGCAACAAAAGCAGCAGCAGCAGCAGCAACAGCAACAACAACAGCAGCAGCAGCAGCAGGAGGATGTACTAGCGGTGCTGCCTCAACAGGCATAGCCAGCAGT
>NW_013573191.1:2010-2258 GCF_000499745.2 Eimeria mitis | reverse complement strand
GATCAGCAGCAGCAGCAGCAGCAGCAGCAGCAGCAGCAGCAGCAGCAGCAGCAGCAACGGCAACAGCAGCAGCAGCAGCAGCAACAGCAACAACAACAGCAGCAGCAGCAGCAGCAGCAGGAGGATGTACTAGCGGTGCTGCCTCAACAGGCATAGCCAGGAGCTGCTGCTCGAATCTGCGGGTGTCTCTGTAGGTGAGGAGAGCCTGGCGTGTCTGCTGCAGCAGCAAGCTGTGCTGCTGTCCCCTT
>NW_013573191.1:1371-1910 GCF_000499745.2 Eimeria mitis | reverse complement strand
GAGGAGAGCCTGGCGTGTCTGCTGCAGCAGCAAGCTGTGCTGCTGTCCCCTTTGCTGCTGCTGCTGCTGCTGCTGCGCCGACAGCAGCAACTCGCTCTGAGATAGAAAAGCAAGGAGACACCGCTGCAGCTCCAGCAGCAGCAGCTTACGAGGATCCTCGTCAACCTCACACAGTGTCTCCTCTCCTGCTGCTGCTGCTGCAAACTCATCAACAGCAACTTTGCTGCTGCTGCTGCTGCTGCTGCTGCTGTCCAGCGGATCCTGCAGGTCAGCATATAACTCTGCTGCTTCGTCCGCTGCTTCCGCCTGCAGCAGAAGACACAGCAGCAGCAGCAGCAGCAGCAGCAGCAGCAGCAGCATTAGCAGCAGCAGCAGCAGCAGCAGCAGCAGCAGCAGCAGCAGCAGAATCAGCGTGATGCGAAAGACACAGGAAAGACAACGGAGACACTGAATTGTGCTGCTGCGGTAGAAACCCAAAAAGGGAGACAGCTGCCTCACCTCTCCCCACGGTGCTGCAGGTCGACGAGCTGTCTGCAGCC
>NW_013573191.1:0-1271 GCF_000499745.2 Eimeria mitis | reverse complement strand
GTCCAGCGGATCCTGCAGGTCAGCATATAACTCTGCTGCTTCGTCCGCTGCTTCCGCCTGCAGCAGAAGAACACAGCAGCAGCAGCAGCAGCAGCATTAGCAGCAGCAGCAGCAGAGTGATGAGAAAGACACAGGGAAGAAAACGGAGACACTGAATTGTGCTGCTGCAGCAGAAGCCCAAAAAAGGAGACATCTTCCTCACCTCTCCCCACGGTGCTGCAGCTCGGCGAGCTGTCTGCAGCCGCTGCTGCTGCTGCTGCTGCTGCTGCTGCTGCTTAACCTTCCATGGTATAGGGAATTTCTGCTGCAGCAGCAGCCCGAAGAGCGCATGCAAGGGGTACGGGTCTGCTGCTGTGAGGTGTATAGCCAGCTGCAGCAGCTGCCTCGCCACCGCCAGCCAAGCCAGGCCTTCGGGGGGGAACTGTCTCTGCAGCACAGCAGCAGCAGCAGCAGCAGCAGCAGCAGCAGAAAGGCACCTCTTTTTTTTTCTATGAAGAGCTACCGCATAACAACGAACGAGCAGGCAGCAGCAGCAACAGCAGCAGCAGAAAGAAAGATGCAGCAGCAAAGCGACGACTCGAAAGCAAAGGAGAAAGCCAAGCAGCAACAGCAACGCTGGCAGCAGCAGCAACAGCAGCAGCACCAGAAACAGCAGCAGAAAGCAGCTCAGCCGCAGCAGGGAAAGAGCACGATGAAGTACAGCAGCAGCAGCAGCAGCAGCAGGAGCGGCAGCAGCAGCGGCGCCAGCACCAGCAAACAGCAGCAGCAGCAAGATAGAAGCAGCAGCAGCAACAGCAGCAGCAGCAGCAGCACCTGCGCCGCGGATGTGAGCTCTGATGCGCAGCGGGCGGCGAGGGGGCCGAAGCAGCAGACAGCAGCAGGAGAAGCAACAAGAGCAGCAGCAGCTTCTGTTTCGTTTCCTTTGAGGGTGGCAAACAAAGCAGAGACAGAATGCTGCGGCAGGTTGTAAGACAGCAGCATGCATAGAAAGGGCTCGCTGCAGCAGCAGCAAGCAGCAGCAACACAACTCAATGCGAGGTCCACTGGTGTGTCTCCTCTGTTCGCTAGAGAGGAGACAGCAGCAAACAAACGACGCAAAATAGTAACATAACGAGGGAAACCCAGGCTCTTCTTCATCTTGCTGCTGCTGCTGCTGTTGCTGCTGTTGCTGCTGCTGCTGCTGCTGCTGCTGTCCGCCGCGCCCAACCCATTCGCAGCGCCGCTGCTACCCGCACCGCTGCTGCTGCTGCTGCTGCTGCTGCTGCTGCTGG
>NW_013573190.1:3593-4171 GCF_000499745.2 Eimeria mitis | reverse complement strand
TCGCACTACCGTGAATAGCAGCAATATCCTGTTCGCATTCCGAGGGGCTACTGGAAACCCCAACGAAGAATATTGCCGTCACTTCTTGTCTAGCAGCTAGCTCACACAGCCTAGATAGTGTTGGAACTGTAGAGGTTGCTCGCGCACTTCCCCTAGGGGTTGTGCTGTCCTGCACTTCGTTTGAATGTAGTGGAGTTGGGCCTTCCCTTAGGTTAGTCTACAAGAGATTTCTGGCTGTCCTCAGCCTTAACAACTGAATCACTCTTTGACGTATCGCACTCGGTAGTAGCTTAAGTAAGTAAGAAGATAAAACTTAGAGCAAACCAAATATCTAATGATATTGTACTGTATGGATTACCCATATAAGTATTTAGCCAACTGAAAATTACGGCAATATCGTGCGCCACTATTGTTATACTTGCAGTCATTCGCGGTGAAGTCGTTTTTTCCGTTGAGGTGATATTGTGGGAATGATACTGCGATATCCTTGGGTCTGCTATATAGCTTGCTGTCGTAGTTTCGGATTTCGCGAGTTTGTACGACGGTTTGGCGAGTAAACTCCAGTTCACACTTCAAGC
>NW_013573190.1:0-3431 GCF_000499745.2 Eimeria mitis | reverse complement strand
ATATATATATATATATATATATATATATATATATATATATATATATATTATGGCATGCATGCACATTATATTTGCATATATTCACAGGGGCTCAGCAGCGCTCCATCGATTGCAAACGTTGTGTAAGGCCCAAATGTACGTTTTAAGACAACCCAGTTCTCAAGGATAGTGCTTATTTGCAGTCCCTGTTCAATTGTATCCAAGGGTTTCTTTCTAAACGACGTCAGTTCGCTCGAGCTCACTATGGAGGTGGACGTCTGCTCCGAACATCTATCGAAGTATAGTAATCCTTCATCGTAAGCAAGACTTACTCTTTGCAGTCACCAGGCTTCGACTGTGGGCCAAATGTGCGTGGGCGGGGAGGTGAGAAGGCGGCTCGTACTCTCACCCACACCCCCGTCGTTACACACTGGGATTCTAGGCCTTGCCAGCTAATGCTTTCTCCACACTTCCCGTAGAATTCTGTGGATAACTTTGCGGGCTACAAGGAACATTAGAAGGGCCCTTTGGCGGAGAGGGTGTGTGGAATACAGAGCGATCTTATATGACTGCTCCTGCATTCACCCACCATTGGGATAAGGATATTCAGCAAGCAATACTATTATGACAGATTAGAGCGATATCTTGCCCGCTGCGTCCAGCTAGCTAACGTACCACTGGTCGAACCACCACGATATGAGCGATGGCGCATCCAGACTAAAATGTGCTTCCCGGCTCAAGCATACTTACTTTAGAAATAAAAATGAATTTAAAGAGCCAGTTTATCAACAGTATCCACGTTTTCGAGCACAATAAGCATAGGTAGGCAGACACATTACAGCTCATGGGGTCACTTGTCTTCCACCCACCGGGACCCGGATGCGGCAGAATGGCGGGAGCAACTTCTTAGCCCCAGAGAACGCAGGAGTAAAAGAATATTTATTCCCATTTCAAAGCATAACAAACATAATCGAGTGCTTTAGTGTAACGTGTTTCCTTCTTCGCTACCTCTGCCCCGCAACAAGGCCGACTCGCCGTGTGCGCATCCCCTTCCAGGTAGGCTTGCAGTAGAGATGGCTGACTGCTCTGCTTTCCGTATCTTCAACTGGACTTATTTGCCATTAGTATCGCAGCGTTTTTTGTTTCTTGGGACTATGGATTTCCTTTTCCGCTTTTTGTCTCTCATTGCGGTCATCATTTTCGGCACAGGCGCCTCGACTCAGCGCCACTTCAGCATCATCCGTGTAGCGTGCATCGCGGTGGATGTACTAGTTCCGTTGTTGACTTCAGGTGAAGAGGTTCAAATGGCTAACCCCGATCCAAAACCTCCTGCCTCAGGGGCCGGAGAGCATCACGAAACTCAGCAGCAAACGCCTCCTCATCCTGCTGAGCAGCAGAGCAATCAGCAGCCTCCCGAGGAGCCGTCGGCTACCAATTCAGCTGCGCAGGTGAGGGACGAAGAGGATGCCAATCGAGCAGCCCTCGAAGACCTCAGACAGCACGGCACGCAGATGACGAAGGCGGAGAGAAAGCAAGCAGAGGACTACCTACGGGCGAAATATGGGGCAACGGACCCTCAGGAGCCAGCGGACACAGCTGACGAGGCGCGGTGAATAACTCGGGAACGAAAACACGACAAACTCGAACAGCCTGTACAGCTGACGGGAGTGCCTCCCCGTAGCCCCCGCGTACTTCGTAGCTATCACACTCTCCCTATATTCATAGGGACTTCCCTTATTCGCGATTTGCGGATATGCAACATCTAACGCAGGCATATCCTTTTTTCCAGTATTTTTGGAGGCAGTTCAAGCTATGGGATAACTTTACCGCCCCTGCCAAGCCACCGTAACCAGCGCAACCTACTCTTTATATATATTTCAAGCTACGAGTTACTAAGTCGCTACGAAAAAGGCTACGCACAGGTCTACGACTGCCTAGCAGTGAACGCTAGAAAAAGTGCCTTCCTAATCGTGCACCATGCTGTTCTGAATCTTAAGCATTTCCACAACGACATTCAAGCCCAAGTATTTACACTTAAGAAATATAATACGGAAAATCCCAGCCACCGCCAACTGCTGCTATCCTGCAGGGTCCACCAGCTCTGGTAGTCAGTGTGTTGCTGAGGTATCGGCAGCCCCACCCTCAGCCTCTTCTCCCTCTAGGGCGGTCAGTCGAGCGTCCGGAAGGTCAACTCCGAATTTGGCCTTACATTCGCTACGGAAACTATCCAGCTGCAGCTCCTGCAACAGGCGATCTGTGGGAACTATGTAGAGAATGTCCTGTACGTCCAACGCAGATATATGTATAGTACATATACATGTATGTGCATACCATATTCTAAATGCTTGCTTGCATTCTTACACGCACACGCAAACGACCGTACACACAGGCGTGTGGGTAACAGCTACACCGGGTAAGAGGTAGAAACATCCTTGTATTGGCGTGGGACGAACCCTCTCTGAGCTCTGCAGATAAACTTACTCTCGCCCCTTCGCCAGCTGCCGACGGTCTCCGCTTCACCGTGATGTATTTCAGAGACTCGCACTCAGACAAGAGATCTCCTAGAGTCTCGAGCTCTGTAGACACAGAAGTACGCAGCCCTTGCAGCACATCGAGGAGAGGTAGGTTCACTGTTGCTCCCTGCAGTCGGTATATAATATGCAAGGTAAACGAAAAGAGGGGGTAGGAGCTCAGATATTCATCAAGGCATATCTCCAAGTCTATACACTATTCAACCACGAAGAATGGAAGCACATTTGATGCCTTTAACTACTTACTGTGAGACGGCTCTCTGAAGTGGACTGCCTTGAACAGGGAAGCCTCTGCAGGACAGACAGCGAAGGCGAGCGAGCTGGCAGTCATTCTACCTATACTGCAGAGGAAAATGGTATTATTGCGAGGTGGGTTGCTTGCCCATTAGTACGTGGACCTAATTGAAGGGAATAACGACGTAAGCTGGGGAGCACAACAGCCACAGTGCAGCGAGAGTGCAGGAACTCCAGAACTGCCCCACCATCAAAGCCTTCTAGCAGGTCTTGTCGGCCTACAATGCCCATGCTAGCCTTTAGCGTCTCTAAAGGCAAATCCGCCTGATACGACAGAAACAGCAAACTGAGAAAAAGCAGAAACCCCCGCAGTTCCTCTTCGCCTGCACCGCAGAAACATGGGGAAATGCAACAACACACAGAGGGTAAAACACAGCAGCAAAGCAAGACAGTAGAACGCAACTCAATGCGGGAGAGTCATGATGAAAAGGAAGGATTTGCACAAGGACAGAAGTTCGGAAGTTCGCTGTTCATTTGAAGAATACATGACACTTGCGTCTCTGTTGGTAATGCTTAGAACACGACATCCGCGACGGCGAGACCGTCGCTCTCAGGCCACAGAGCAAATGGGGGACGGAATCATCTTTCTCTCAGCTAAGTCCAACTATGCATTCTGTGAAAATATGC
>NW_013573189.1:22405-22477 GCF_000499745.2 Eimeria mitis | reverse complement strand
AATCTAGCTAGTGAATAGATAAATAAATAAATGAATATATACTAACTAATTACTTTAATTTATCTTTATTAT
>NW_013573189.1:22081-22155 GCF_000499745.2 Eimeria mitis | reverse complement strand
TGCTGCTGAGGCCCTGGAGGTGTTTGAAGCGAAAGAAGCAGCGCGCAAGCAGCAGCAGCAGCAGCAGCAGGAGC
>NW_013573189.1:21733-21981 GCF_000499745.2 Eimeria mitis | reverse complement strand
GCAGCAGCAGCAGCAGCAGCAGCAGCAGCAGCAGCAGCAGCTGCAGCTGCAGCAGCAGTTGCTGCTGCAGCAGGAAGAGCAGCAGCAACAAGAAACACACAATGTAAGGATCTGGATTATAGGCACACACTTTAATTTCGTCTGCTGCTGTTGCTGCTGTTGCTGTTGCTGCTGCTGCTGCTGCTGCTGCTGCTGCCGCTGGGTGAGCTGCTCCTGCGCATCGTTGTTAGCTGTCCTTCTCTTGCTGC
>NW_013573189.1:21174-21633 GCF_000499745.2 Eimeria mitis | reverse complement strand
TGCTGCTGTTGCTGCTGCTGCTGTTGCTGCTGCTGCTGTTGCTGCTGCTGCTGTTGCTGCTGCTGCTGCCACCGGGTGAGCTGCTCCTGTGCATCGTTATTAGCTGTCCTTCTCTTGCTGCTGCTGTTGCTGCTGTTGCTGCTGCTGCTGTTGCTGCTGCTGCTGTTGCTGTTTAGGCGTCATTCCGTGCTGCTGAGGCCCTGGAGGTGTTTGAAGCGAAAGAAGCAGCGCGCAAGCAGCAGCAGCAGCAGCAGCAGCAGCAGGAGCAGCAGCAGCAGCAGCAGCAGCAGCAGGAGTATGTGAGAGCTGTGCCGGCGCTCGTTGGCCGCCACCATGGAGAGGTTCAGTACCTCGACCTCATCGCAGATATTATAAACACAGGAACGCAGCAGCAAGACAGAACGGGTCTGCTGCTGCTGCTGCTGCTGCTGCTGCAGTTGCTGTTGCTGTTGCTGCTGG
>NW_013573189.1:20233-20678 GCF_000499745.2 Eimeria mitis | reverse complement strand
CTGCTGCTGCTGCTGCTGCTGTTGCTGCTGCTGCTGCTGCTGCTGTTGCTGCTGCTGCTGCTGCTGCTGAATGCTGTTTCTCTTTTGGCATCGATAGTGTTTGTGCTCGCTTGCTTCCTAGGGTTTAGCGTTTATGGTTCTAGGGTTTAGGGTTTCAGGGTTTAGGGTTTAGGGTTTAGGGTTTAGGGTTTGTGGTGTAGGTGTTGGCGTGCGTTCTGTGTTTGGGCGGATGCTGCGGTTTAACTTAGCTGAAACATTTCCTCTTTTGACTACAAAAAGAGTGTTTTGGAAGGGGCAAACCCTAAACCCTAAACCCTAAACCCTAAACCCTAAACCCTAAACCCTAAACCCTAAATACTAGGCCTGAAGGTCAAACCCTAAACCCTAAACCCTAAACCCTAAGTCAGTTGATCCAACAACAGAGATGATAGTTAATGAAGCAGAT
>NW_013573189.1:19478-20133 GCF_000499745.2 Eimeria mitis | reverse complement strand
ACCCTAAACCCTAAACCCTAAACCCTAAACCCTAAACCCTAAACCCTAAACCCTAAATACTAGGCCTGAATGTCAAACCCTAAACCCTAAACCCTAAACCCTAAACCCTTAGTCAGTTGATCCAACAACAGAGATGATAGTTAATGAAGCAGAAACAAATGGAAATGAGTTTCTGCACGGTGCTGGGGGTTAGGGTTTAGGGTTTAGGGTTTAGGGTTTAGGGTTTGGGGTTTTGTTTAGGGTTGTTGAGGAACTGCTCTGGTTTATACGCGGGGAAACAAACGCCAACAAACTCAGCAAACTAGGTGTAAAGGTGAGGGTTTAGGGTTTAGGGTTTAGGGTTTATGAATTAGGGTTTAGGGTTTGTTAGGGTTTAGGGTTTAGGGTTTAGGGTTTAGGGTTTGCTTTGCTATACCCCTGGCCCTGCCTCTCAACAACTAAACCCTAAATCCTAAACCCTAAACCCTAGACGTGTAAAACCCTAAACCCTAAACCCTAAACCCTAATTTTGTTTTTTCTGCAGATTTGGGATGCAAACGCCACGCGGGAGTTTCTTGATAGCCGCGGCCTGACGGACAGAGAACAGGGAGACATCGGTAAACCCTAAACCCTAAACCCTAAACCCTAGACCCTAAACCCTAAACCCTAAACTCTT
>NW_013573189.1:18927-19378 GCF_000499745.2 Eimeria mitis | reverse complement strand
ACCCTAAACCCTAAACCCTAATTTTGTTTTTTCTGCAGATTTGGGATGCAAACGCCACGCGGGAGTTTCTCGATAGCCGCGGCCTGACGGACAGAGAACAGGGAGACATTGGTAAACCCTAAACCCTAAACCCTAAACCCTAAACCCTAAACCCTAAACTCTCGGTTTGAAACCCTAAACCCTCAACGTCATAAACCCTAAACCCTAAACCCTAAACCTTTCGTGCAGACGGAACGGTCGTCTCGTTGATTCGAAGCCAATTCAAATTGTTGTTGAGAAGGGTTAGGGTTTAGGGTTTAGGGTTTAGGGTTTAGGGTTTAGGGTTTAGGGTTTGCTTGCAGGGCCTGTCTATGGATTTCAATGGAGGCATTTTGGCGCTAAGTACACCAACATGCATGCGGATTACACTGGTGAGGGTTTAGTGTTTAGGGTTTAGACTTTAGGGTTTAGG
>NW_013573189.1:18327-18827 GCF_000499745.2 Eimeria mitis | reverse complement strand
GGATTTCAATGGAGGCATTTTGGCGCTAAGTACACCAACATGCATGCGGATTACACTGGTGAGGGTTTAGGGTTTAGGGTTTAGGGTTTAGCGTTTAGGGTTTGGGGTTTAGGGTTTAGCGTTTAGGGTTTGGGGTTTAGGGTTTAGGGTTTAGGGTTTAGGGTTTGTATGCAGGCCAGGGTATAGACCAGCTAAGAGAGGTAATTCATAAGCTGAGAACAAACCCTTACGATCGCCGCATCATCATGACGGCCTGGAACCCCGCAGGCAAGGGTTTAGGGTTTAGGGTTTAGGGTTTAGGGTTTAGGGTTTAGGGTTTAGGGTTTTGGTGTTGTTGCAGGATGCAGCTGTGTGTGTGCATCTGGGTTGGGGTGTATACGCAGCTGAGTATGAACACCTACTACTAAGAATATAAACCTACAAATAAACATCCATATATCCACATAAAATACACCAAAATAAAAAATAAAACAAAATAAAATAAAATAAAGAATAAAATA
>NW_013573189.1:17980-18227 GCF_000499745.2 Eimeria mitis | reverse complement strand
ATCATGACGGCCTGGAACCCCGCAGGCAAGGGTTTAGGGTTTAGGGTTTAGGGTTTAGGGTTTAGGGTTTTGGTGTGGTTGCAGGATGCAGCTGTGTGTGTGCATCGGCGTTGGGGTGTATACGCAGCTGAGCATGAACACCTACTACTAAGAATATAAACCTACAAATAAACATCATCCATATATCCACATAAAATCCACTAAAATAAAAAATAAAATAAAATAAAATAAAATAAAGAATAAAATT
>NW_013573189.1:17647-17880 GCF_000499745.2 Eimeria mitis | reverse complement strand
AAAAAAAAAAAAAAAAAAAAAAAAAAAAAAAAAAAAAAAAAAAAAAAAAAAAAAAAAAAATAAAAAAATATTTTTTTTTGTGTTTTTGTGTGTGTTGGGGTGTATGTGCAGCTTTATGTTTGATGGCTCTTCCTCCATGTCATTTATTATGTCAGTTTTATGTTTCTGAGGGTATATTAAGTTGTTGTATGTATCAACGTAGTTGTGATATAGGTTTAGGTGTACCTTTTAAC
>NW_013573189.1:16463-17094 GCF_000499745.2 Eimeria mitis | reverse complement strand
AACCCTAAACCCTAAACCCTAAACCCTAAAGATAAACCCTAAACCCTAAAGATAAACCCTAAACCCTAAAGATAAACCCTAAACCCTAAACACTAATTTATAAAGTCGAATTTGTAAACCCTAATTTATACACCCCAAACCCGAAACCCGAAACCTAAATTTATAAACCCCAAACCCTAAACCCTAAACCCCAATTTATAAACCCCAAACCCTAAACCCTAAACCCTAAACCCTAAACCCTTTTTTTTTTTTGTGTGTGTGTTGGGGTTTACCAGGAGATTGAGGACTTCACCGCAGATAGCTTCGAGCTCATCGGCTACAACCCCCACCCAACTATCAAGATGCAGATGGCTGTCTAAACCCTAAACCCTAAACCCTAAACCCTAGACCCTAAACCCTAGACCCTAAACCCTTGGTGGGTGTAGCAGGGAATGTTCTGCTGTACCTGGTATTGAGGGTTTAGGGTTTAGGGTTTAGGGTTTAAAAAAAAAAACAAACAAAATAATAAAATAGAATATTACACACACATAGGCATTCGTTCTTGCTGCAGCTCCTGCAGCAGCAGCAGCAGCAGCAGCAGGAGCTGTTGCTGCTGCTACAGCAAATGCAGCAGCAGCAGCTGCTGCTGCTA
>NW_013573189.1:15979-16363 GCF_000499745.2 Eimeria mitis | reverse complement strand
AAACCCTTGGTGGGTGTAGCAGGGAATGTTCTGCTGTACCTGGTATTGAGGGTTTAGGGTTTAGGGTTTAAAAAAAAACAAACAAAATAATAAAATAGAATATTACACACACATAGGCATTCGTTCTTGCTGCAGCTCTGCAGCAGCAGCAGCAGCAGCAGCAGGAGCTGCTGCTGCTGCTACGGCAAATGCAGCAGCAGCAGCTGCTGCTGCTACTGCTGCTGCTGCTGCTGCTGCTGCTTCCCTCGCAGTGCCAGCAGCAGCTTTTTTGCAGCCGCAGCAGCATCAGCATTTGCTGCTGCAGCGACATTAGCATTTGCTGCTGCAGCAGCAGCAGCAACATCAGCATATGCTGCAGCAGCAGCAGCAGCAGCAACATTTGCT
>NW_013573189.1:15503-15797 GCF_000499745.2 Eimeria mitis | reverse complement strand
ACGGATGTAGTTCTCCTTCGTCCACAGCGCGCTGCCCTCAGCAGCAGCAGCAGCAGCAGCAGCAGCAGCACGTGGTGCTGCTGCTGCTGCTGCTGCTGCAGTTGCTGCTGGGGGTTTGCTGCTGTCTCTTTCTTCCATTTCATCATCCGACTCAAAATTCCAAGATATTGGATCTTGCTGTTGCTGCTGCTGTTGCTGCTGCTGCTGCTGCTGCTGTTGCTGCTGCTTCTGCTTGTCCTGCTGCTGCGTTCCTGCTGCTGTATCTGCTGCAGCAGCAGCAGCAGCAGCACCTGT
>NW_013573189.1:14371-15403 GCF_000499745.2 Eimeria mitis | reverse complement strand
GCAGCAGCTTTTTTGCAGCCGCAGCAGCATCAGCATTTGCTGCTGCAGCGACATTAGCATTTGCTGCTGCTGCAGCAGCAGCAGCATCAGCATATGCAGCAGCAGCAGCAGCAACATTTGTTGCAGCAGCAGCAGCAGCAGCAGCAGCAGCAAGTTTATAGTTTGAGGTCATCTGTGAAAGCGTCTGGCCGCTGGAAGTTCCTGAGGAGCATCTTCGTGCGACGCACTTCTGCTGCTTGCTGCTGCTGCTGCTGCTGCTGCTGCAGTTGCTGCTGCTGCTGCTGCTGCTGCTGCTGCTGCTGCATGAAACTCCCACCGCGTCTCATTCGCTGGATAACCAGACGGATGTAGTTCTCCTTCGTCCACAGCGCGCTGCCCTCAGCAGCAGCAGCAGCAGCAGCAGCAGCAGCAGCACGTGGTGCTGCTGCTGCTGCTGCTGCAGTTGCTGCTGGTGGTTTGCTGCTGTCTCTTTCTTCCATTTCATCATCCGACTCAAAATTCCAAGATATTGGATCTTGCCGTTGCTGTTGCTGCTGTTGCTGCTGCTGCTGCTGCTGCTGCTTTTGCTTGTCCCGCTGCTGCGTTCCTGCTGCTGTATCTGCTGCAGCAGCAGCAGCAGCAGCAGCACCTGGAGAAGCAGCAGCAGGAGCTCTGCTGCTTATTCCCTTTTGCATATCCCTGATGAAGGCTGCTGTCTCGTTGCTGATGCCGGCAGCAGCATCTGCTGCAGCAGCAGCAGAAGCAGCACGAGCAGCAGCAGCAGCACGAGCAGCAGCAGCAGCAGCAGGAGCAGCAGCAGCAGCAGGAGCAGCAGCATAGAAGCCGTGCGTCTCCCCAGCTGTCCAAATAACATTACTAAAGAGGGGCCCCTCCTTGCAGGGGTCATCCTCCTGCTGCTGCTGCTGCTGCTGCTGTTGCTGCTGCTGCTGCTGCTGCTGTTGCTGCTGCAGGTGCAGCAGCGGGTCTTGATACTCCTCGGTCTGCTGCTGCTGCTGTTGCTGTTGCTGCTGCTGCTGCTGCAGTTGTTTCTGG
>NW_013573189.1:13285-13912 GCF_000499745.2 Eimeria mitis | reverse complement strand
GCTGCAGCTGTTCATCTTCTTTGTCTGCCTCTGCATGCATCTGCATATCTGCTGCATCAGCAGCAGCAATATTATTAATATGAGCTGTCTCTTTTTGTTTTGTCTTTCTCTGTTGCTGTTGTTGTTGCTGCTGCTGCAGCAGCAGCAACTGTTGTTGCTGTTGCAGCAGCTGTTGTTCATGTTCTTGTTCTTCTTGCTGTTGTTGTTGCTGCAGCAGCAACAATGTATCTGCATGAGTTTCTTGCATCTGCTGCTGCATCTGCTGCTGCTGCAGCAGCAGCATCTGCTGCTGCTGCATCTGCTGCTGCTGCTGCTGCTGCTGCTGCTGCTGGTGTGTTGGGATCGTCTCCTCCTCCGCCTCCACCCCACACCGCCCCATCCGCAGCTCCTCGTCGTCTGCGTCCATCTCTAGCCTTGCTTCTATTGCTGCACTTCTTGCTGCTGCTGCTCCCCCTTCTGTCTCGTCAACACGAAACATCTTTCGGTTTATAGTTCCTGCATGCACACACAAACACACACACACACACAACCACTTCTTTCTCTCTCTCTTTCTCTCAGCATATAAAAAATATCTATATCTAAACATATAAATACATTTATTTATCTATTTGTTTACTTATTTATATC
>NW_013573189.1:12906-13146 GCF_000499745.2 Eimeria mitis | reverse complement strand
AAACACAAAAAAAAAACAAAAAAAAACAACACAATGCAGCAGCAGCAGCAGCAACAGCAGCGGCAGCTGCAGCAACCGCAGCAGAAACAAGAGAAAAACAAGAGCAGGAGCAGCAGCAACAGCAGCAGCAGCAACAGCAGCAGCAGCAGCAGCAACAGCAGCAGCAGCAGCGGCATAAACAGCAGAAACACCACCACCACCACCACCACCACCCCCACAACGCAGCAGCAGCAGCAGCAC
>NW_013573189.1:12646-12806 GCF_000499745.2 Eimeria mitis | reverse complement strand
CAGCAGCAGCAGCAGCAACAGCAACAGCAGCAGCAACAGCAGCAGAAACAAAAGAAAAACAAGAGCAGGAGCAGCAGGAACAGCAGCAGCAGCAAAAGCAGCAGCAGCAGCGACATAAACAGCAGAAACACCACCACCACCACCACCACCCCCACAACGC
>NW_013573189.1:12330-12584 GCF_000499745.2 Eimeria mitis | reverse complement strand
AAAAAAAAAAAAAAAAAAAAAAAAAAAAAAATATATAGTATTTACTGCAGGGTGGATAAGTCTGTATATCTGTGTGTTTTTGTTGTTTTTTCATCTCTTCCTCGAGAGCTAATCTCGCTTCTATTGCTTTTCTTTTTGCTCCTTTCCACCCAAAGACAGCAACACGAAAATATTTATTTGTCTGTGTTTTGTTGTCTTTGTTCTTTATGTAAGCCAGCCACGCGTTCGCTGTGCGAGAGAAAGATACACCCAGG
>NW_013573189.1:12087-12303 GCF_000499745.2 Eimeria mitis | reverse complement strand
CAGCAGCAACAGCAGCAGCAGCAGCAGCAGCAGCAGCAGCAGCAGCAGCAGCAGCAGCAGCAGCAGCAGTGGAAAGTTATTAGGCTGTAGGAGCAGAAGCAACGATATTCATACAGCAGCAGCAGCAAATACTGCAGCAGCAGCAGCAACAAATGAAAACAAAACAACAAAACCAAAACAACAGAAATACACAAAGTAATACACAGCACACCACTA
>NW_013573189.1:11695-11987 GCF_000499745.2 Eimeria mitis | reverse complement strand
CCCCCCCCCAAAATGTTCCCTGAAGCAGCAGCAGCAGCTGCTGCTGCTCCATCTGCAGCAGCAGCAGCAGCAGCAGCAGCAGCAGCAACAGCAGCAGCAGCAGCAATAGCAAGTAAATATGAAGTTTCCAGACCCACGCAGAACGAACAGCAGCAGGAGAACAAAGGCAGCAATAACAACCCCAACAGCTGCAGCAGCAGCAGCAGCAGCAGCAACAACAGCAGCAACAACAGCAGCAAGAACAGAAACAATAGCAGCAGCAGCAACAGCAGCAACATACGCAGCAACAACG
>NW_013573189.1:9208-9911 GCF_000499745.2 Eimeria mitis | reverse complement strand
GGTGCTGGTGGTGGGTCTGCTGCTGCTGCTGCTGCTGCTGCTGGCGATGGTGGTGGGTCTGCTGCTGCTGCTGAAGTTGCTGCTTTGTTTGGTGTTGTTGTTGCTGCTGCTGCTGCTGCTGCTGCTGCTGGATCTGCTGCTGCTGCTGCGTTTGCTGCAGCAGCAGCAGCAAGTCTACGCCTCATGGACATTTGTTTATTATAAGCGGAGACAGGCCATCCGTGCTGCTGCAGCAGCCTGACGATCTGTTTGCTGCTGCTGCTGCTGCTGCAGAATATAACTGTGAGAGGGGCTGGCACCTGCTGCAGCAGCAGCAGCAGCAAGTTGAATCTCTCCTTAAAAGCAGCAGCACGAAGCAGCTGCTGCTGATCCTTCTCTAGATCAATATCTCCTAGGGACTGTAGCAGCAACTCCTGCTGCTGCTGCTGCTGCTGTAAAAGCTTCTTCTGCTGCTGCAGTTGCTGCTGCTGCTGCTGCTGCTGCTGCTGACTGTCTTTTCTAGACCCGCCCCGTGAGGCATGGCGGTGTTGGTTCTGCTGCAGTTGCTGCAGTTGCTGCTGCTGCTGCAGCAGCAGCTGCTGCTGCTGCAGCAGCTGCTGCTCTCGCCTCAGCTCATCCCATGCTGGGTATTGTCTCATTACTTCTTTTTTAACGTTTTCATCATTGATACGTAACCACAACACCCTCTGCTGCTGCTGCTGCC
>NW_013573189.1:8854-9108 GCF_000499745.2 Eimeria mitis | reverse complement strand
GCTGCAGCAGCTGCTGCTCTCGCCTCAGCTCATCCCATGCTGGGTATTGTCTCATTACTTCTTTTTTAACATTTTCATCATTGATACGTAACCACAACACCCTCTGCTGCTGCTGCCGCTGCTGCTGCTGCTGCTGCTGCTGCTGCTGCTGCTGCTGCTGCTGCTGCGGGGTGTATATGTGAGCAGCAGTACCGAAACGCTCCAGCAGCAAAACGCCGCTGCTGCAGGGGCCCCCAAACGAGACAGAAGACCCC
>NW_013573189.1:8466-8754 GCF_000499745.2 Eimeria mitis | reverse complement strand
GGGTGTATATGTGAGCAGCAGTACCGAAACGCTCCAGCAGCAAAACGCCGCTGCTGCAGGGGCCCCCAAAGGAGACAGAAGACCCAACAAATATCAACTGAGTAGGAGACAAAGGGCCAGCCTGCATGCAACACACACTCCTGCTGCTGCTGCTGCTGCTGCTGCTGCTGCTGCTGTTGTTGTTGTCGTTGATGTTGATGTTTCATGGTGTTGAACAGCATGAAAAATAAAAAAAATAAAAAAAATAAAAAAAACAAAAAAAATAAAAAAAACAGGAAAAAAAACAAA
>NW_013573189.1:8194-8366 GCF_000499745.2 Eimeria mitis | reverse complement strand
TAGGAGACAAAGGGCCAGCCTGCATGCAACACACACTCCTGCTGCTGCTGCTGCTGCTGCTGCTGCTGCTTCTGCTGCTACTGCTGTTGATGTTGATGTTTCATGGTGTTGAACAGCATGAAAAATAAAAAAGATAAAAAAAATAAAAAAAATAAAAAAATAAAAACAAACA
>NW_013573189.1:7799-8094 GCF_000499745.2 Eimeria mitis | reverse complement strand
AAAAAAAAAAAAAAAAAAAAAAAAAAAAAGAAAAAAAAAAAAAAAAAAAAAAAAAAAAAAAAAAAAAAAACATACCTTGACTTTGTGTGTGTTTTGTATATGAACAGGGGGCCTGGGCCTCAGCGCGCCGAAAATATAAAAAATAATATTTTTAGTTTTATTGTGCTGCAGCAGCAGATCTATATCATCGAAGATAACTACAGAAGGAAGAGGAAAACCCAAAGAAAAATAAAAAGAATTATAAAAAGCAAATGCTGTACATATTATTATGTCGCTGCAACCCCACCTATAAACA
>NW_013573189.1:7491-7776 GCF_000499745.2 Eimeria mitis | reverse complement strand
CTTTTTTGTTTTTTTTGTTTTTTTTGTTTTTTTTTTTTTGGTTTTTTTTTGTGCTGGTGGTGGTGGTGGTGAAGCAGCAGTAGCAGCAAGGGTACAGCAGCAGCAGCAGCAACAGCAGCAAGAGTATAGCAGCAGCAGCAGCAGCAGCACGAGTACAGCAGCAGCAGCAGCAGCAAGAGTACAGCAGCAGCAGCAGCAGCAAGAGTACAGCAGCAGCAGCAGCAGCAAGAGTACAGCAGCAGCAGCAGCAGCAGCAGCAGCAGCAGCAGCAGCAGCAAGAATAAC
>NW_013573189.1:7253-7391 GCF_000499745.2 Eimeria mitis | reverse complement strand
GCAGCAAGAGTACAGCAGCAGCAGCAGCAGCAAGAGTACAGCAGCAGCAGCAGCAGCAGCAGCAGCAGCAAGAATAATAGCAAGAAGTACCCACCGGATTCGCGGCCCATATATAGTAGGAACCCTGACGAATTCCTG
>NW_013573189.1:6966-7085 GCF_000499745.2 Eimeria mitis | reverse complement strand
CAGCTATCCCCCAGCTGTCTCCATTCCTCTGGCTCGATATCTTCTAGCTGCTGCTGCTGCTGCTCCTCCTGCTGCTGCTGCTGCTGCTGCTGTTGCTGCTGCTGCTGCTGCTGGGGGGC
>NW_013573189.1:6753-6866 GCF_000499745.2 Eimeria mitis | reverse complement strand
CAGCTATCCCCCAGCTGTCTCCATTCCTCTGGCTCGATATCTTCTAGCTGCTGCTGCTGCTGCTCCTCCTCCTGCTGCTGCTGCTGCTGCTGCTGCTGCTGCTGCTGGGGGGA
>NW_013573189.1:6563-6653 GCF_000499745.2 Eimeria mitis | reverse complement strand
TGTGTAGGAACAACAACAACAACAGGCCGCAGCAACCCCAATGGGTTTGCTGCTGCTGCTGCTGCTGCTGCTGCTGCTGATGCTGATGCT
>NW_013573189.1:6037-6463 GCF_000499745.2 Eimeria mitis | reverse complement strand
AGATACAGCCCAGGGGGTCGAGCTGCTGCAGCAGCTGCAGCACAGCTAGGGCTTTGTCTTGTGTAGGAACGACAACAACAACAGGCCGCAGCAACCCCAATGGGTTTGCTGCTGCTGCTGCTGCTGCTGATGCTTGCTGCTGCTGCTGCTGCTGCTGCTCATGCACCTGCTGCTGCAGCAGCAGCAGCTGCTGCTGCTGCTGCAGCGCCTGCTGCTCGTCTCTTGTTAACACCTCCAGGGGAGGGAGCGATGCATGCCGCAGCCCCTCAGCAACAGCAGCTTTTAATAAAGACAAAGACACGCCTTCAGGTGCTGCTGCTGCTGCTGCTGCTGCTGCTGGTGCTGCTGCTGCTGGAGCTGCTGCTGCTGGAGCTGCAGTGCTGCGCACCGTCTCCTGGCTGGTGTGTCCTGTTCGATCCCTCTGTG
>NW_013573189.1:4357-5014 GCF_000499745.2 Eimeria mitis | reverse complement strand
AGGGGCCCCCCCTACACCCACACCAGCTACAGGGGGGCCCCCCGCAGGGGGGCCCCCAGCGGGGGGGCCCGCAGAGGAGGGGCCCCCAGCAGGGGGGCCCCCATGGGGGCCCCTCTGCTGATTCCTATGAGGGACTTCAACAGACGGAGAAACCTGGGCGGGGGCCCCAGGGGCCCCCTCAAAGGTGGGGGCCCCTGGGGGGGGCCCCCAGGGGGGGGGCCACTCTGTAGGGGCCCCCCTCTGGGGGCCCCCCTGGGAGGGGCCCCCAGTGTGTTTATTGGGTGGGGTTGGGGGGCCCCTGGGTTTGGGTTTAATATAAGGAAGAAGAAACTGAGGGGGAGAAGAAGCAGAAAGATGTAAACTATGAACAGATACACGGCGATGGCCTAGAGAAAATGAAGACTGCTGCTGCTGCTGCTGCTGCTGCTGCTGCTGCTGCTGCTGCTGCTGCTGTTGCTGCTGTTGCGGGGCGTGCTGCTGCTGCTGCTGCTGATGAGGAGGAGCTGGAGGATCATGGTGCTGCTGATGCAGGTCCTGCCGCTGCTGCTGCTCCTGCTCATCCCTGTGCTGCTGCTGCTGCTGCTGCTGCTGCTGCTGCTGCTTCTGCTGCTGCCAGGTGTATAAGCCCCTCCTCTTGCCTTGTGTAGCTCTCCATAG
>NW_013573189.1:3900-4257 GCF_000499745.2 Eimeria mitis | reverse complement strand
TCCTGCCGCTGCTGCTGCTCCTGCTCATCCCTGTGCTGCTGCTGCTGCTGCTGCTGCTGCTGCTGCTGCTGCTGCTGCCAGGTGTATAAGCCCCTCCTCTTGCCCTGTGTAGCTCTCCATACCCTGTTGAAGCGCAGGGGGCCCCCAGGGGGGCCCCCCGAGGGTCTGAGGGGGGCCCCCCAGGGGCCCCCCCGTAGACTCATAAACATATTACTGCTTGGGGTGTATCGGCAGCTGAAGCAGCAGCAACTGCAGCAGCAGCAGTTGCTGCTGCTGCTGCTGCTGCTGCTTCTGCTGCAGCTTCCTGTGGAGGGTGCAGCTGCGGCAGCAATAGCAGCAGCAGCAGCAGCAGCAACT
>NW_013573189.1:3224-3800 GCF_000499745.2 Eimeria mitis | reverse complement strand
GCTGCTGCTTCTGCTGCAGCTTCCTGTGGAGGGTGCAGCTGCGGCAGCAATAGCAGCAGCAGCAGCAGCAACAGCAGCAGCTGCTTACGCTGCTGCTGCAGCAGAAGGCCGGGGGAAGCCTTTCCCAATACTTGAAGCTGCTGCTGTTCTTGTTGCTGCTGCTGCTGCTGCTGTTGCTGCTGCTGCTGCTGCTGCTGCTGCTCCGATTCTGCTGCTGCTCTGCTGCGCCCTGCTGTCCACACGAAAAACCCCTAAACCCTAAACCCCAAGGGTTTAGGGTTTAGGGTTTAGGGTTTAGGGTTTGTGTATAAGAGGAGATGAGCTAAAAAAAATATGCTCTATACAAAACCCTGTGGGGCCCCCGGGGGCCCCCGCGGCTGCGGGGCCCCCCTCGGGGTTCTTTGGGGTTTCCTAAACCCTAAACCCTAAACCCTAAACCCTAAACCCTAGACCCTAAACCCTAGGGTTTTAATTTATTCAACGTTAGTACTTCAAATGCTCTATATACACCCTAAACTCTAAACCCTAAACCCTAAACCCTAAAGACCGAGCACTGCGCCTCAACCGAAAGCTACG
>NW_013573189.1:2852-3124 GCF_000499745.2 Eimeria mitis | reverse complement strand
TGCTCCGATTCTGCTGCTGCTCTGCTGCGCCCTCCTGTCCACACGAAAAACCCCTAAACCCTAAACCCTAAACCCTAGACCCTAAACCATAGAGTTTTTAATTTGTTCAACGTTAGTACTTCAAATGCTCTATATACACCCTAAACCCTAAACCCTAAACCCTAAACCCTAAACCCTAAACACCGAGCACTGCGCCTCAACCGAAAGCTACGGCCTCTAAACCCTAAACCCTAAACCCTAAACCCTAATCCATAAACCCTAAACCCTAATCT
>NW_013573189.1:2682-2752 GCF_000499745.2 Eimeria mitis | reverse complement strand
CTAAACCCTAAACCCTAAACCCTAAACCCTAAACCCTAAACCCTAAACCCTAAACCCTAAACCCTAATCC
>NW_013573189.1:2489-2582 GCF_000499745.2 Eimeria mitis | reverse complement strand
TTAGGGTTATGGCGCAGCTGCAGACGAAGCGGCAGCTGGAGAGGCAGCAAACCGCCAGGGGAGAACTCCTGCAACACCTACAAGTCCTAGAGG
>NW_013573189.1:2160-2389 GCF_000499745.2 Eimeria mitis | reverse complement strand
AAACCCTAAACCCTAAACCCTAAACCCTAAACCCTAAACCCTTGAGCGGTGGTTTAGGGTTATGGCGCAGCTGCAGACGAAGCGGCAGCTGGAGAGGCAGCAAACCGCCAGGGGAGAACTCCTTCAACACCTACAAGTCCTAGAGGTAGGGTTTAGGGTTTAGGGTTTGGGGTTTAGGGTTTGGGGTTTGGGGTTTAGGGTTTAGGGTTTGGGGTTTGGGGTTTAGGGT
>NW_013573189.1:1776-2060 GCF_000499745.2 Eimeria mitis | reverse complement strand
TTTAGGGTTTAGGGTTTGGGGTTTAGGGTTTGGGGTTTAGGGTTTGGGGTTTAGGGTTTAGGGTTTGGGGGGGGAGTCGCCGGTGATCTGTAGTGCGCAATCTAGAAGGGAAGCTGTCGCTGCTCCAGCAGCAGCAGCAGCAGCAGCAGCAGCAGCTGCAGCAGCAGCAGCAGCAGCAGCAGCTGCAGCAGCAGCAGCAGCAGCTGATGCGGCAGCAGTTTATGATGGGTGTCTCTCTCCGTTAGTAATCCTTTTGCTGCTGCTTCTGCTTCTGCTGCTGCTGC
>NW_013573189.1:1468-1676 GCF_000499745.2 Eimeria mitis | reverse complement strand
TTGGGGGGGGGAGGCCGCCGGTGATCTGTAGTGCACAATCTAGAAGGGAAGTTGTCGCTGCAGCAGCAGCAGCTGAAGCGGCAGCATTTTATGGTGGGTGCCTCTCTCCGTTAGTAATCATTTTGCTGCTGCTCCTGCTTCTGCTGCTGCTTCTGCTGCTGCTGCTGCTTCTGCTGCTGCTGCTGCTTCTGCTGCTTCTGCTGCTTCT
>NW_013573189.1:0-1055 GCF_000499745.2 Eimeria mitis | reverse complement strand
CTCTGCACCTAGGAAGCGACATAATGGCGATGCTGCCTGTAACCCCTGCTGCTGCTGCTGCTGCTTCTGCTGCAGCAGCAGCAGCAGCAGCAGCAGCAGCAGGAGGAGGAGATGAGGTTCGAGTGTCTCCTGCTGCTGGATGCTTGGGGGTGCTGCAGCGGCGGCAGCTGCTGCTGCAGCAGCACCTTAAGAAAGTAGATAAAGATATTGCTGCTGCTCGTTTGCTGCTGGGTGAGGGGGGAGAGGCTCTATGGACAGCAGCAGCAGCAGCAGCAGCAGGAGCAGCAGCAGGAGAAGGAGGAAGAGACAGTCCTGCTGCTGCAGCAGCAGCAGCAGCAGCAGACACAGCAGCAGCACCAGCACCAGCAGCAGCAGCAGCAGCAGCAGCAGCAGCAAAAGGCAGCACAGTGAATATAACTGCTGACGGCTTCATAGAGATCCGAGAAGAGCTCCTAGAGGGGGCTGACGAAGACACGGCCTTTCCCCCATACACACAGCTAGCTCCTGCTGCTGCTGCTGCTCCTGCTGCTGCTGCTGCTGCTGCTGCTGCTGATGCTGATGATGATGATGATGATGATGATGATGGTGGTGGTGGTGGTGGTACTGCTGCTGCTGGTGGTGGTGGTGCGGTTGCTGCAGCTGGTGGCGTTAAAAAACAGCAGCAACAGCAGCAGCAACAGCAGCAGCAACAGCAGCAGCAACTGCAGCAGAAACAGCAGCAGCAACAGCAGCAGAAACAGCAACAGCAGCAACTGCAGCAGCAACAGCAGCAGCAACAGCAACAGAAACAGCAGCAGCAGCAACTGCAGCAGCAGCAACAAAAAGACACGCCTGCACCTTCAAGGAGGCAGCCAGCTGCTTCACTTCACAGCAGCAGCAGCAGCAACAGCAGCAGCAGCAGAAGCAGCAGCAGCAGCAACGACGGCTGGGTGGGCGGCGTCCGGGATGTTATAGAAGAGCGCAGCAGCAGCAGCAGCAGAAACAGCAGCAGCAGCAGCAGCAGCAAGGACGGCTGGGTGGGCGGCGTCCGGGATGTTATAGAAGAGCGCAGCAGC
>NW_013573188.1:1393-4171 GCF_000499745.2 Eimeria mitis | reverse complement strand
TGCTGCTGCTGCTGCTGCTGTCTGCGTCGCTCTAGAGACGAATAGGGAGACAGACGGACGATAAAGATGTACAAAAGAGAAAATAAATAAAATAAATTATTTTTTTTTTATTCTTTCTTCTTCTGCGGCTTATTGAGATGTATGTACACCCCAGCACAGCCTGTGCAGCAACCACATACCTGCCTATACACCCCATCATTTTTCTTCGTTTTTTCTTTATTTTATTTATTTTTTCGTTTTCTTTTCTCTTTATAACATATTTTTCTTCTATTTAATTAATATTTACCTGAAACTCATCTAATTTACTTTCTATATACTACACATACACCAGCCCTCCGTCTCTATATAAACCCTAACCCCCCCCTCCCGCCTCCCCCCAGCAGCTATTCTTCTTTGTCTCTCTTTCTTTTTCATTCTCTCTCTCTAATATTTTATTTCTTTTTTCTATTTAAATACACCCCAGGGGCCCCTAAGTGTTGAGGGGCCCCCATGCCTCACCATCTGCGTCGGGGGGCCCCTGCGGCTGCTGCTACTGCTGCTGCTGCAGTTTCTGCTGCTGCTGCAGCAGCAGATGAGTTATATCCCCATCCATATGAAAAGGAGAAGAAGGGGGGGGGGGCCCCCCCTCCCTCTTCTCCTCTCTGTACCCTTTTATACACCTCTTGGGGGGGGGCCCCCCCCTTTGGTTTGGCTGATATGTTACTATATGAGCGGTGGCGCCTGCGTACTATTTTGTATAGAACGTTGGGGTGTATATACAGCTGCGGTGAGGATAGAGAAGAAGAAGAAGAAGAGAGAAGAGAGAGATATAAAGATATTGATTATAAAGCTATAGAGAGAGAAGAAGAAGAAAGAAGAATACACTCGTTTCTGCTGCTGCAGCAGCAGCTGCCTGCTGGGATACCAATGGACCTTGTTGAAGGCCTTGCCTGGGGGGAGTGCCTTTCATACTTTTGTAAGCGCGAAGCAGCAGCAGCAGCAGCAGCAGCAGCAGCAGCAGCAGCAGCAGGAAACAGCAGCAGCAGCAGCAGCAGCAGTTGCTGTTTTCTTCATCCTATTTCTATGCCTTCTTTAATCGCCAGACTAGCTAGACGTTTGTGGTTTATATCTCCTTCTTCTTTTTCTTCTTTTTCTTCTTTTTCTTCTTCTTTATCCTCATCAGCAGCAACAGCAACAGCAGCAACAGCAGCAACAGCAGCAGCAGCAGCAGCAGCAGCAGCAGGTGGCGGTTCAGTGGATATATTAGATTATATACCTTCCTGGTTTTCTTTTTTATGTGAGGAGATATGTTGTTTTTTTATTTTTGTTTTATTGCATATGAAAGTTATTATAAATAAACATAACGGGGTGTATGTACACCTCACCAATACAGAATGGAATAACAGGTTTAAGCAACTCACCTGGATGCTTTCTTCTCTTTCTTCTGTCTCTTCTTCTTCTTCTCTCTCTTCTTCTCTTTCTTCTTCTGTCTCTTCTTCTTCTGTCTCTTCTTCTTCTTCTTCTTCTTCTGTCTCTTCTTCTTTATCTTCTTCTTCTTTATCTGTCTCTTCTTCTCTCCCTTTATCTTCTTCTTCTTTATCTTCTTCTTCTTCTTCTTCTTGTTTGCCTTACTCTATAGAAGACAGCAACAGAAACAGCAACAGCAGCAACAGCAACAGCAACAGCAACAGCAACAGCAGCAGCAGCAGCAACAACAGCAGCAGCAGCAGCAACAGCAGCAGCAGCAGCAGCAGCAGCAGCAGCAGCAGCAGGAGGAGCAAGTATTGGTACCGGGGTGTATGTGTGCCTGCATTGGGGTGTATAGACAGCTCCTTAACGAAATATTATAAAATAAATAGATTTACATTTCCGCATTCTTTTTGGCTTTTCTTTGATTTATATAAACTTCAGTGGATCGTCACCACAGAAACAAATACACTAAAAACTTTTAGTGTTTTATATACACCAGCAGCAGTAGCAGCAGCAGCAGCAGCAGCAGCAGCAGCAACAGCAGCAGCAGGAGGAGGAGGAGGAGGAGGAGGAGATCCTGCTGCTGATGGTGCTGGTGGTGGTGGTGCAACAGCAGGAGCAATATTAGATGCACAGCAACAGCAGCAGCAGCAACAGCAGCAGCAGCAGCAGCACCCCGCAACAGCAGCAGCAGCAGCAGCAGCAGGAGCAGCAGCAGCAGCAAATAAGAAGTTGCTGCTTCCTTCTTTGATTGATGCAGCAAGAGAAGAAGCAGAAGAGTTTCTCTGTCTCCTTGGGGCTGTCTCTCCTTCTTCTCTCCCCTACCGTATCGACTACTTGCATGCGTTGTACACTGACACGCAGCAGCAGCAGCAGCAGCAGCAGCAGCAGCAGGAGCAGCAGGAGGAGGAGGAGGAGGAGGGGGGGCAGGAGAAGCAGCAGCAGGAGAGACGAGAACAGCAGCAGCAGCAGCAGCAGCAGCAAGAGGAAGAGAAAATACAGCAGCAGAAAACGCAGAGAAAACAGCAACTGCAGCAGCAGCAGCAGCAACAGCAGCAGCAACAGCAGCAGCAGGATCTGGGGTGTGCTTCAAGCTATTGTCATTCGCTGAATCAAATAGAGGGAGGTGTACAGACACCAGAAAATATAAATTCTGCTGCTGCACCTGCTGCTGCTGCTGCACCTGCTGCTGCAACATCTGCTGCAGCAGCAACAGCAGCAGCAGCAGCAGCAGCAGCAGCAGCAGCAGGGTTAGGGGAGAGAGAAGCAGCAAAAAGAACGGAGGAAGAAAATGACGATTATGGTAGTCAACGCAGTGGCTGGAGACAC
>NW_013573187.1:3050-3818 GCF_000499745.2 Eimeria mitis | reverse complement strand
AATATATTGTTGTAGCCCATGATGATAATATACAAAGAACAACCGGAAAAAATATATTTATACATAACACTAATTATATTGATTTGCCTCCTATACTATCCTCAGCAGAGCTAGAACAAATGCACTTAAATAAAAAAAATAAAAAAAATAATAAAAATACAGAAAAAAATATAAAAAATAATATAAAAATAGAGAAAGAAACAGAAAAAAAAGAAAAAAAAGAAGAAAAGGAGACAGATGTATTTATGGAGTTTTATCCTGAATTTGATGGTTTTCCTGTCTCCTTTGATCGACAAAAAATACCTCTACTAAGAGATGTATTTTATTTATATAAAAATATAATAATAAATATAGACATAAAGGGAGAATATAATAAAGAAGATATAGAGAGAGTGGTTGCGCTTGTCTCTGAATATAAAAGAGAAAAAAAAACTATATTCACAGGGTTTATACAAAAAAAACTAAATACAATAAAAAATATAAACCCTGATACTATAGTATGTATAGGGCCCCAACGTTTTTTTCTTTTGTCTTTTTTTTATTTAATAGGTTTATTTCCTTTTATTTATATATGGGAGGATGTATATGAGTTTCCAGCATCTATAGAGTATATAAAAAGAGAAATAGAGAGAAAAAGAAAAAAAAAATATAAAAAAATATCTGCTGCTGCTGCTGCTGCTGCTGCTTATATAGGTGGTGAAAAGGTGGGGTTGCTGCTGCAGCAGCTGCTGCTCAATTGCTGCTGTCTCCTGCAGCAGCTAGAAGCGC
>NW_013573187.1:2475-2950 GCF_000499745.2 Eimeria mitis | reverse complement strand
GTTTCCAGCATCTATAGAGTATATAAAAAGAGAAATAGAGAGAAAAAGAAAAAAAAAATATAAAAAAATAGCTGCTGCTGCTGCTGCTGCTGCTGCTTATATAGGTGGTGAAAAGGTGGGGTTGCTGCTGCAGCAGCTGCTGCTCAAATGCTGCTGTCTCCTGCAGCATATAGAAGCTTATATTATGATTTATTTATGTATGAATACATCTTTCTTGCATGCACTAAAAAGAAGAAATATACTCGTTATTGGTTGGGTTTTAAATACAGAAAAAGAATATAAAGATACACTAGAACGCATGCAGTGTGATGGTATTATGACGGATAGACCCATGCATCTGCGCCAATATATAGATAAATATTATAAACATAATTAATTTATTTATTTATTTTCTCTTTTTATTCTTATAAACAAAAAAATAAAAAAAAAATAAAAAAAAAACGAAAAAAAAAGAATACAAACACACACCAAAACG
>NW_013573187.1:2021-2375 GCF_000499745.2 Eimeria mitis | reverse complement strand
CATGCAGTGTGATGGTATTATGACGGATAGACCCATGCATCTGCGACAATATATAGATAAATATTATAAACATAATTAATTTATTTATTTATTTTCTTTTTTTATTCTTATAAACAAAAAAAATAAAAAAAAATAAAAAAAAAACGAAAAAAAAAGAATATAAACATACACTAGAACGCATGCAGTGTGATGGTATTATGACGGATAGACCCATGCATCTGCGACAATATATAGATAAATATTATAAAAATAATTAATTTATTTATTTTCTTTTTTATGTTTATATTTATATTTATATAAAAATAATTTATTTATTTATTTATTTTCTTTTTTTATCTTTATAAACAAAAAACT
>NW_013573187.1:1005-1921 GCF_000499745.2 Eimeria mitis | reverse complement strand
TATATATATATATATATATATATATATATATATATATATATATAAAGATATTTATTTATTTTATTGTTTATATTTATATTTATATTTATATATAAAAAAAAGAAAAAAAAATACAAAACGCATGCAGGGGGGTTGTATATACGTCAATATATAAAAAAAGAATAAAAAATAAAATAAAATATTTTTATTTATTTTATTTATTTTATTTATTTTATTTATTTATATTTATATTTACTTTGCTGGTGTATCTTTATATTCTTTTTTTATTTTATAATAAATATAAAACGCATGCATGCATGCATGCACGTCAATATATAAATATTATAAGATGAATATAAATATAAATATAAATATTTATTTATTATATAAATATAAATATAAAAAATAAAATAAATAATAAAATAAATAAAAAAAAAAAAATAAACAAGAAGCCGGATGCATCTATCTGAGTATACAAATAACAACAAAAATAAAAAAATAAATTAATTATAAAAAACAATAATAAATAAAAAATAAAAATAAATATAAATATAAAAAAAAGAAATAAAAAAATATAAACTAACACTGAAAAACCTGTGGGGAGAGGAGACAGAAGAAAGGAGACAGAAAAGGAGACAGAAAAAAAGAGACAAAACAAAAGAAACAAAAAAAAAGAAACAAAACAAAAGAAACAAAAAAAAAGAAACAAAAAAAAAGGAAACAAAAAAAGGAAACAAAAGAAAAGAAACAAAAGAAAAGAAAAAAAGGAAAGGAGATAGAAAAAGGAGACAAAAGAAAGGAGACAAAAGAAAGGAGACAGAAAAAGGAGACAAAAGAAAGGAGACAAAAGAAAGGAGACAAAAGAAAGGAGACAGAAAAAAGGAGACAGAGAGAGGTTAAGATAAAAAGATATAAACAGAGACAGCAAGAAACACAA
>NW_013573187.1:389-905 GCF_000499745.2 Eimeria mitis | reverse complement strand
TAAATATTATAAGATGAATATAAATATAAATATAAATATTTATTTATTATATAAATATAAATATAAAAAAATAAATAAAAAAATAAATAAAAAAATAAAAAATAAAATAAATAATAATAAACAAGAAGACGGATGCATCTATCTGAGTATACAAATAACAACAAAAATAAAAAAATAAATTAATTATAAAAAACAATAATAAATAAAAAAATAAAAATAAATATATAATAAAAAAATAAATTAAAAAATATAAACTAACACTGAAAAACTTGTGCGGAGAGGAGACAGAAGAAAGGAGACAGAAAAGGAGACAGAAAAAAAGAGACAAAAAAAAAGAAACAAAAAAAAAGAAACAAAACAAAAGAAACAAAAAAAAAGAAACAAAAAAAAAGAGACAAAAGAAAGGAGACAAAAGAAAGGAGACAGAAGAAAGGAGACAAAAAAAAGGAGACAGAAAAAAGGAGACAGATAGAGGTTAAGATAAAAAGATATAAACAGAGACAGCAAGAAACACAG
>NW_013573187.1:0-256 GCF_000499745.2 Eimeria mitis | reverse complement strand
CCTAAACCCTAAACCCTAAACCCTTTTTTTTTTTTTTCTTTTTGTTGTTTGTTTGCTGCATTGTAACTTGGGGTGTATCTTCAGCTCTGCTGATATTAATAAAAATATATAAATTATTTATTTATTTATTTATTTATTTATTTATTTATTTATTTATTTATTTATTTATTTAACTATTTATTTATTTGTGTGTTTCTTTATTTACTTATTTATTTGTGTGTTTATTTATCTCTATACTTATATATATATATATATA
>NW_013573186.1:0-317 GCF_000499745.2 Eimeria mitis | reverse complement strand
AAAAAAAAAAAAAAAAAAAAAAAAAAAAAAAAAACGGTACCGGCAGGGATCGAACCTGCGACCTTGTGGTTAACAGCCACACGCTCTAACCGGCTGAGCTACGGAACCCCACTGCGCTTGTCTTTGTCTTTATTATAATATAAATATATTTATTTTTTTATTTTTATTTTTATTTTTATTTTTATTTTTTTATTTATGTTTGTCTTTGTATTTGTTTTTATAGTAGTTTATTTATATTTGTATTTCGGTGTATTGTTAACATATAATACAAAGATAAATATAAATATAATATATATATATATATATATATATATATA
>NW_013573185.1:4099-4712 GCF_000499745.2 Eimeria mitis | reverse complement strand
AGCTGCTGCTATTCTCAACAAAACCCTAACTCTTACATCTCTTAGGGGCCCCCCCCTATGGGGGCCCCCCCTGGGGGCCACCCCAGCGGGGGGCGGGGGGCCCTGGGGGGCCCCCTGGGGGGCCCCCTGGGGGGCCCCCTGTAGGGGGCCCCTATCACCAGGGGCCCTTGCGAAGCTGCTGCTGCATAAGAGGGGGGCCCCCCATATAAAAGCTCAGCTGCTGCTGTTTTATTATATAATAAATTATGATTATGGGCTGCAGCAGACGCAGATGTTGTTGCTGCTAGCAGGAGGTGGTGCAGCAGCAGCAACAGCGACAGCAACAGCAGCAACAGCAGCAGCAGCAGCAGCAGCAACAGCAACTGCAGCAAACGAAAAAGCTATCCTCCTGCTGCAGCAATATGCTAATGATGCTGCTGCTGTATCTAATACTCTTACTACTCTCCTTATACAAACAATACAAGGGGGGCCCCCCTGGGGGCCCCCCGGGGGGCCCCCCTGTACCCTCTTGGGGGGCCCCCCTGAAGCAGAAGGAGAGGGGGCGGGGGGCCCCTTCGATGCTGCTGGTTTTGTATGGGGCCCCTTTGCTGCAGCAGAGGCATTGGGGCTGCTA
>NW_013573185.1:3928-3999 GCF_000499745.2 Eimeria mitis | reverse complement strand
AGGGGGCCCCCCCTGAAGCAGAAGGAGAGGGGGTGGGGGGCCCCTTCGATGCTGCTGGTTTTGTATGGGGC
>NW_013573185.1:3066-3828 GCF_000499745.2 Eimeria mitis | reverse complement strand
CTGTACCCTCTTGGGGGCCCCCCCTGAAGCAGAAGGAGAGGGGGTGGGGGGCCCCTTCGATGCTGCTGGTTTTGTATGGGGCCCCTTTGCTGCAGCAGAGGCATTGGGGCTGCTAGACTTGCATGCAGTGCATGCAGCAGCAGCAGCAGCAGCAGGGGGAGCAGCAGCAGCAGCAGCAGCAGCAGCAACACGGCTGCAGCGGAGTCTAGCTCGAGCCGTACTGATGATGTTGCTGCTGCTGCTGCGCTGCAGCAGCAAAGCAGAGGAAGCAGCAGAACTGCAAACAACATTTATAAACTGCTGCTGTTTTATGATTGGGGAGGGTTTGCTGCTGCTGCAGCAGCAGCAGCAGCAGCAGCAGCAGCAGCAAGAACTAGTAACAGAACTGCAGCAGCAACTCAGGGGCCTCCTCTCCTCCTGCTGTCTCTTTGGGGGCCCCTATAAGCTGCTGCCGTTTCAGCAGCTGCTGCAGCTGCATCAGCATCAGCATCAGCAGCAGCAGCAGCAGCAGCAGCGGGAGAATCTATTGTTGCTACTGCAGCAGCAGCAGCAGCAGCAGCAGGAGATATATTTTGGTGCTGCAGCAGCAGCAGAAGAAGTGCATGCAACGCTGCGGTGTATAATACCTGCAGCAATCGGTGTTTCTCCTTTTTTGTTTTTTTTTTCGCTGAATCATTTTTCATTTTCTTTTATTTTTAATCGTTTTCTACAGGCTTGGCATGCATGGCAGCAGCAGCAGCAGCAGCAGCAGCAGCAGCAGCA
>NW_013573185.1:2658-2989 GCF_000499745.2 Eimeria mitis | reverse complement strand
AGCTGAGCTGCTGGGGCTGCAGTGCTGGTTGTTTGTGTGTGAGTGTGGATTGCATGCGTTTGCTGCTGCTCTTCGCTGCGGCTCGAAGGAGGTACTAAAGCAACAGCAGCAGCAGCAGCAGCAGCAGCAGCAGCAGCAGCAGGACAGCAACTGCTGCTTCTCTCCCCTGTATGATGCGCTGCAGCAGTGGCAGCACCTTGTTGCTGCTGCTGCTGCTTTTGTAGAAATAAACACAACCCCACCAAATCCTCTTGCTGCTGCAGCACTCACATCTCTCCTAGTTAGTATATCACCACCAGCAGCAAACTGCTGCTGCTGCTGCTGCTGCTGC
>NW_013573185.1:1634-2246 GCF_000499745.2 Eimeria mitis | reverse complement strand
GCTGAGCTGCTGGGGCTGCAGTGCTGGTTGTTTGTGTGTGAGTGTGGATTGCATGCGTTTGCTGCTGCTGTTGATGTTGCTGCTGCTGCTGATGTTGATGTTGCTGCTGCTGCTCCTGCTGCTGTTGTTGCTGCTGCTGCTGCTGCGGATGTTGCTGCTGCTGCTGCTGATGCTGTTGATGGTGCTGCTCTTGCTGCTGCTGCTGTTGCTGTTGCTGCTGCTGCTGCTTCTTTGTGTGCTGCTATTGGTGTGAGGGTTTACTGCTGATGCTGCTGCTGCGGTTGTTGCTGCTGCTGCTGTTGCTGCTGTTTCTCCCGCTGCTGCTGCCGCTGCACTCATTCTTTTTTGCTGTTTATGTTGCTGCTGCTGCTGCTGCTGCTGCTGCTGCTGCTGTGGGGCTCTCAGGACTACCCAGAAATAGTGACGGCGCTGCAGCAGCACTCTTTTCCTTCTGCTGCTTCTGCTGCTTCTGCTGCTGCTGCTGCTGCTTCTATATTAACAGTGGAGGAAGCAGCAGCAGCAGCAGAAGAGAACTGCAGCAGCAGCTGCACTGCTCTTATGCTGCTGTATATCATCGCTAAGATACATAGAACACCATACTTCAGGGGTAAT
>NW_013573185.1:1321-1545 GCF_000499745.2 Eimeria mitis | reverse complement strand
TGCTGCTGCTGCTGCTGCTGCTGCTGCTGCTGCTGCTGGCGGTGCTGCTGGTGCGGGTGTTGCTGCTGTTGCTGCTGTTGCTGCTGCTGCTGCTGGTGCGGGTGTTGCTGCTGCTGCTGCTGCTGCTTCTGCTGCTATCGCTGATGCTGCTGCTGCTGTAAACAAAACATATAAATATATCTAAACAACCATTTTAATTTATTTTATTTATATTAATTAATTTT
>NW_013573185.1:550-783 GCF_000499745.2 Eimeria mitis | reverse complement strand
TTTTTTTTTTTTTTTTTTTTTTTTTTTTTTTTTTTTTTTTTTTTGTGTTCAGCCCCGTCCTGAGTGTGAGTTTATTAAATTTATTTTCTGCTGCTGTCTTCGATTGTTTACCGGAGGCTTCTTTTTTGTTTTTTCCTTCTCCTTTTGGTTTGCTGCTGCAGCAGCCAGCAGCAGCAGCAGCAGCAGCAGCAGCAGCAGCAGCAGCACCTGCTGCTGCAGCAGCAGCACCTGCA
>NW_013573185.1:335-483 GCF_000499745.2 Eimeria mitis | reverse complement strand
CAGCAGCAGCAGCAGCAGCAGCAGCAGCAGCAGCAGAAGCAGCAGCAGCAGCAGCAGCAACCACAACAATAAGTGTTTAGGGATTGCTCATTGATTTATTTATTTTATTTTATTTATTTATTTTATTTTATTTTATGTATATATATAC
>NW_013573185.1:0-235 GCF_000499745.2 Eimeria mitis | reverse complement strand
GTAGCAGCAGCAGCAGCAGCAGCAGCAGCAGCAGCAGCAGCAGCAGCAGCAGCAGCAGAAGCAGCAGCAACCACAACAATAAGTGTTTAGGGATTGCTCATTGAGTTATTTATTTTATTTTATTTATTTATTTTATTTTATGCATATATATATATATATGTATATGTATATAAATATTAAAATAAATAAATAAAAATATATATATATATATATATATATATATATATATATATAT
>NW_013573184.1:2816-4172 GCF_000499745.2 Eimeria mitis | reverse complement strand
ATGCAGACGAAAGAAGCGGCGCAGCGCCGAACAACACTAGTAGGCTCTACAGCTAGATTGTCAGCAAGCGAAAGATCATCACGATCAGCAGTACAAAGGCACAGAAACTGCCGGGTAGCTGCATTTGATTTCCCGCCGCTCGAGTCAAACAGAGTACACAACGATCCTGTCAAACAGTTGTTTTAGCTTGCTTGCATCGGTAGCGTGCATGGTGCATAAAACGAACAGATGACATTGTCTCACTAGCGATTGCGACGCTGCTAAACGTGCTCTCTACGTTGATCCAAGGGGTAGAAAATGCTGACTACACCGCGAGTCCAGCCACTAACTAAGCTTTCGAATAGCCTCACTCACAAGCCGTTATACGGTTGTTAAGCAGCGCAGCAGGGGAACAGTTGCTCCAGTAAACCCAAGACCCCAAGCCCAAGTGCTGGTCTAGCCGAAATGACGGTTGCGACGATTCAAGTGGTTGCAACGAATTAAGAACATCGGCAACGCGCTCAGATACTGCAGCTGTCTCTGACAGAGCTCTGGCGTTTACACGACTCCGCCCAACGAAGAGCTTCGCGACTTTCGCCATATTCTCACTTGCTGCATTGCGTTTTAACCATAATTTTGCCCACAGTAGTGAGAAGACACTGTGGTGCGCCGATGGACGAGTGTTACATACGCATTTGCTCATCGAGAAATAAACACAACAATAGGGACAGTTTTGGTTCGTGGAGAGCATAAAAACATCATGCATATCAACAATTTTTATCGCGGGGGAACCGCAAAAGACGAACGAAGCTAGCAAGTTGCCTGCAAGCTTTGCCCACTAGAAGCTCTGCTTACTTTGTGCAGATAAAGTTTCCTGTCAGTCCAGATAGATGAGTTCTAAACTCAGCTGCCTTCTCACCTCCTGCACCAGGCGCTCCTCTCAGTGATAATAAGTGCTGCGCCACCTTATTCTGATTACACCGCTGAGAACAGAACTTGGTTCTCCGACTGATGGTTGTTTTGTAGCCGCACGGCAACTGCCTCTTCGCACAAAGCAATCAGCTTATCCTTTCGGAATTCAGTGGTGCCTGCCTGCATACCCATCTCGACAGCAGTAAAGCTCATACTTTTGTATCACGCTGTAGCAGTCCAGCAGCAGAAGACACAGATTATTTGCGTTGGTTCGCCCTACTGAGGCGCCCGACAAAAGGAGATAACGCGCTCAACAACAGCAACTTCCAACAAACAACATGGCAGATACACCTACTGTCGCGCCTGCCGAGTCAGATAGCAAAACTCTAGAGCAAGATCTCTACGTACTTCCTACACCGCACGTTCATCAAGGCCCTTTTCGCAGTATGCCTTGCGTATATCCAG
>NW_013573184.1:0-2715 GCF_000499745.2 Eimeria mitis | reverse complement strand
GGCAAACTATCACTGTCGACGCCATGCTGCACTTGCGTCCTGCACGTTCACCTCCGCCTAATACCTAAAGCGGCCCTGACAGCTTCTGCCTTGTGTTCAACAAGCTACAAACATGCCCTACAACTGCACACTATCACAGGACTGCAGACGCAATCTTCATGAACTCCCGCCAACGCTGTAGGAGTCGTACTGCCTCAAAAGCAAACACTAACGGCTCATGCCGACGACAGGATGCATTGCCGAATTGTCGTTGGGGTTAGGGATAACCGCAGAGCCGAGTACGAAGGGCTTGCAAACTGCTCTTAAACTGCAGCTGTAAAGAAATAAAGTATATAAGTCGTCTGGGCCGCCGCGGCGGCGTCAAACAGCCCTCTCTGCATACTTTCTGTCGAAGCCACGCCCACCGTCCGTCGGTCGTAGAACTCAGAGCTAGCGTATCTGCTGTCGCCAACACTGCTGCTTCCAGTTTCTATCGACAAAGATGCAACCACGATCACGACCTTGAATACCGTGGATGCTGCTGTTTCGTGCATTACAGCCACCGTCTATTCCATTGAGTAGAAACCCTCCGATGNAAGTGCTTTCACGCATTGCGGCAACGGGGCACACACCTAGGGTGACGGGAACCCAAAAACGCTGGCGTTTGGTTTAACACGCCACGAAGGCCGGGAAGGTTGCAAAGAGTTTACAGACCACCGATGCTCATCTGGTCCGTTTTGCATCGGTTGTTTTCTTGTATGCCGATATAACTAGAGCAGGTCTAATTTATTTCTTCAGCGCACTTGCTGGATCGTGCGTTAATAGAGTGCTGGCTAGAAAGCATATCCATGCTATGGCTCAACATGCGATTCGTCACCCAAAGAATATTGCACATTTTCTTCTACGAGAAGATGTTCCAGTATCGCAAACGGAGCTGCCTACTGTACATTCGTGTGAAGACTCGCAAACCTGTAGTTGTCGTACAGTCTTGAACCATTGAGGTGAGAAGGGGAAGTTGCGTTGTCCGAACTGTGATTGAGATCAAATTTATGGCACCTAAACAAAGTCCCGGAAAATGATCGAAACTTGCGGGTGCAATGGGACATCTTGACACGCATAGGCACCTGCGCCGAAAGCCCAAAGCAACGGGTTCCCGAAACGCCCCCCATCCACACACTTCCTGTATGATGCCGTTGTCGCCCCTTGCCCACTGATGTCTCACTGAGGCACTCATAACTTGCAGCCTTAGTACACCCCCTGCCTTGCGGTTGTCGCCCCACAAATATCATCTTCTGCCTAGACCAAGCAGTAAATATCGCTTACACTGCATTACCAACTACACGTTCGGGTTGACTAATGCTTGTTTAAATGCTAGTTCCCTGGCCCAGAGCTATGATCCAAACGGACGGGACTGAGCGACCAGCAATGCTATTCCTTGTTTCCAAGGGAGTTGGAGAGACTGGCAACTTGCACGCAAATTGTGGCAGCTGCTCAGCGCACTTCCACGTGAATCGTAACTGTGGCAACTCGCCTCAACCAGCGACGACATGATTTATCCAACCAACGCACTTTCTGCACCACGGCCTTATTGTATCTATACTCCCGCTGGTGCCTAGATATATTCGGGCCTCCATAATTGCCANCTGCACCACGGCCTTATTGTATCTATACTCCCGCTGGTGCCTAGATATATTCGGGCCTCCATAATTGCCAAGGGAACGCTGGTTTGCCACACAGCCAATGGCTGCCCCTATAGAACAATAAGTATCTACTTTACAGCACGCCTGTATACCTCGCCAGGTCTTTATCAAATTTACTCAGCGACCGGGATAAATAATTGTGCGCATTCGAAATCGCACGCAACATATGTAGTGGTTGCACAGAGTCACCTACGGAGAAGAAGCTCGGCGCCATTTCCGGGAACCGGGGATACCGAGCAACTCCACGTCGCGTGAGCACATATTTTCGCGTGTTAACCCAAAACATATACGCATAGAATTAATCATCTTCGTACCAACTGTTTGTTGCATGTGCATATGGAAGCTAAGATTACCCTGCTGGACGCAGGATCTTGGCTTCTCTATCTTGTGCTTTTTGGGATCCCGTCCCTATCCAATTCCTTCAGGAATCAAGCAGCACAGTGGAGAGTGCAAGCGGAGCAGCTTATTGATTCATAATGCGCCGTACCTATTCTGGTATTCGTAGTGACATGAGATACAACAGAAGTGGAGCATACGGCCAAGGGGGCGTGACGTCCAACAGCAAGTGTAGCAACGACGATGAGCAAGGCTACCTACTTGACAAGAACAGGTTACGGCGGGTTACATATTTGCCTTGAAGAAGCAGTAGGAATGCATAGTTGTCGCAAGCATTCCTTGTTTTACTGCTTCTGTGCACGCGTATTGCTTATTCGAAGCAGCTGGTATTTGTATGATGCAACTGCAACGCACTAGCTGCGCCACACGTTAACGGAGACGGTGGTAGCCGTGATGAGAACACACAAGTTGATCTGCTCACCACATCTGTTCGTTGCCCTCATTCTGCAGAAAGCATGTCCTACATCGCACGCCAGAAGTATTGTGGGGCATTCATGCAAAAGCTCACGAAGCATAATATTTACATTATTTTGAAACTATAGCGAGATACCCTGAAGGTTTTTCGAATGGAGTTCAAAGGAAGCTTAAGCACCGTTTAGCCGATAAGGAAGAAGACGATTGCCAGTTCTCTGGTGTGTAT
>NW_013573183.1:3945-4714 GCF_000499745.2 Eimeria mitis | reverse complement strand
TATATATATATATATATATATATATATATATATATATATATATATATATATATATATATATATACATACCAATCCTTCTTCCGTTTGCTGTGCATCAATGACGCCTAGAAAGTCTGCATGTCTGCCCATGAGCTCTTCTCTTATCTCTACTCTTTCTCCGTCCTCAGCCACAGGTTTATATTCAGGTAGGGGTTTATGGTTGCTGCTGCTGCTGCTGCTGCTGCTGCTGCGTGCAGCAACACCACCAATGCTGCTGCTGCTGCTGCTGCTGCCTTGGTCACCTCCTGCTGCTGCTCCTCCTGCTGCTGCTGCTGTTGCTGATGCAGGGTTGTATGCTGCTGCTGCTGCAGGAGTACCCGCAACAGCTCCTGCTGCTGCACCCACAAGACCTGCTGCTGCTGCTGCACCTCCTGTAGCAGCAGCAGCAGCAAGTCCACTAGCAACAGCAGCTGCATGTTGCTGCTGCTGCTGCTGCTGCTGCTGCTGCATAGCTCCTGCTGGCCCGCATGTCTTGCTGCCTTCATCTGATTCACTATCGCTGCTTGTTGTAGATGAGCTAAGAGAGTCTGAGCTGCTGCTGCTGCTGCTGTCGCTGCTGCTGCTGTCGCTGCTGCTGCTATCAGAGTTATCATGTGCATGCATCCCTTTATGTTCCCTACCTAACCCCGCTCCTCCCCCTCTCTGCTGCTGCTGCTGCTGCCCCACACCACCCCCCCCACCACCACCACCACCGCCACCACCACCATCAGCAGCAGCAGCAGCAGCAGCA
>NW_013573183.1:2360-3845 GCF_000499745.2 Eimeria mitis | reverse complement strand
GAGTACTCGGGTGTATATTATTTATAATCCCCCTACTAAGAAGAAGCTCCCTATTAGCCCTNCAGCAGCAGGAGTACTCGGGTGTATATTATTTATAATCCCCCTACTAAGAAGAAGCTCCCTATTAGCCCTAACCATACTATTAACATAAGCAAATAGGCGTTTTTGTTTTTCTATAGATAGCAATTCTGTATCGACAGCAAAAGAAGCATCATACATATGATCGGCAGCAACAATACCTATATCATCCTGTATAAGTTCAAGCGCAGCACGCCGCTGCTGCGCCGACAGCATACGCATGTGTATGCATAAGGTTCTTCTCTGGCTGCTGCTTAGTGGCTTATCGTTCACTCCTATACGGGCTATAGGTGGGGGCGGCAGCACTGCTGCATCTGGGGGGGCCTCCAGCAGCAGCAGGTTGTCTCCTCCTGCTGCTGCTGCTGCTGCTTGCGCTGCTGCTGCTGCTGCTGGTGTATTCCCTCCTGCTGCAGCAGAAACACCAGATACAGACATATCCCAGGCACCGCCACGACCAGCAGCAACACCTGCTGCTCCTCCTACTGCTGCTGCTGCTGCTGCAGCAAAACCTCGACCTGCTGCTGCAGCACGAACAGCACGACCGCCACGGGTCACACGCCGGGAAGGGGAGAGGGCGCTCTGCTGCCTTCTTGCTGCGCTGCTGCGGCTTGAGCTGTATTCTTCATACATACTATCATCTGCTTCGAGCTGCAGCTGCTGCTGCCGCTGCTGCTGCTGCTGCTGCACTGCCCGCCGAGGACGGGTGCGCACACCTATACCCACACCCTCTAACCCAACAGCAGGAGAAGCAGCAGCAGCAGCAGCAGCAGGAATACCTCCCTCAAGTTGCTGCTGCTGATATGCAGCAGCAGCAGCAGCAGCAGCAGNGCAGCAGCAGCAGCAGCAGCAGCAGGATCTGCTGCTATTCCGGTTGCGCTGCCATCACTACTAACAGCATAACCTTGCTGCTGCTGCATCCCCATCATCTGCTGCTGCTGCAACAGCAACTGCTGCTGCTGCTGCTGTTGCTGCTGCTCATCCCCCCATGGTTCTTCTGCATGCGGTGCTGCCAGTATAGCGAGTACCTCCTCGAGCCTACTCTGCCCTCCCCCCCCCGCAGCAGCAGCACCCTGCTGCTGCTGCCCCTGCCCCTGCTGCTGCTGCTGCTGCAGCTGCAGATGATAGGGGTTTATATCGTGTATAAGCTTGCAGCATCTCTCGAACTCATTGGCGAGTGTATTTGCATCTCTCCATACAGCATTGGTGCTGTGGTGATAGGAAAATGCGTTAAAGAAAATTTGCCGGATATCTTGCTGAAATATAAAAGGATGTTTATAAAACCCGAAATTTAGTTTTTTTTCGATTAAATTTAAATCTATTGGTTGTTTTATTACGTCAAAGTAGTCAGGCACGTTGTCTGCTGCTGGGTCGACCGGATAGAGGAACCACTGTGCTGCTCGCTGTGCT
>NW_013573183.1:1919-2260 GCF_000499745.2 Eimeria mitis | reverse complement strand
GTTTTTTTTCGATTAAATTTAAATCTATTGGTTGTTTTATTACGTCAAAGTAGTCAGGCACGTTGTCTGCCGCTGGGTCGACCGGGTATAGAAACCACTGTGCTGCTCGCTGTGCCTTCAGGTGCTGCAGCAATGCTAAACATGAATCTCGCCAGTTATTTATATTTATATTGGTATTTATATTATTTGGTGATGATGAACTGCTGTTGTTGCGCACAGAACGCATGCTGCTGCGTAAAGAACGCTGCTGCTGCTGCTGCTGCTGCTGCTGCTGCTGGTGGGGGGGGGCAGCAAAGGCTGTTCTGCTGCTCGTGCTGCTGCTGCTGTCTTCTACCCAGCCA
>NW_013573183.1:1360-1819 GCF_000499745.2 Eimeria mitis | reverse complement strand
TTCAGGTGCTGCAGCAATGCTAAACATGAATCTCGCCAGTTATTTATATTTATATTATTATTTATATTATTTGGTGATGATGAACTGCTGTTGTTGCGCAGAGAACGCATGCTGCTGCGCAGAGAACGCTGCTGCTGCTGCTGCTGCTGCTGCTGCTGCTGCTGGTGGGGGGGGGCACCAAAGGCTGTTCTGCTGCTCGTGCTGCTGCTGCTGTCTTCTATCCAGCCTCCATCGCTGTTGCTGCTCTGGCTGTCATCCCCTTCCATCTGTCTGCGGCTGCTGCAGCGGCGTGAGCTGCTGCGAAGCATGCTCCCTGCATGCATGCTGCTGCTGCTGCTGCTGCTGCTGTTGCTGCTGCTGCAGTTCCTACGGGGACGGTTGCGGATGCTCTGGCTGAGCACAGACGAAGAGCCGTCAACCCCTTTCACAGCAGCAGCAGCACCTGCTGCTGCTGCAGCA
>NW_013573183.1:0-946 GCF_000499745.2 Eimeria mitis | reverse complement strand
TGGTGATGATGAACTGCTGTTGTTGCGCAGAGAACGCATGCTGCTGCGCAGAGAACGCTGCTGCTGCTGCGTATTCCTTCTCCCTCACCCTCATCATACCTCGACGACATCTTTTTCTGTCTTTTGCTGCCGATGCCCATCCCCGTGCTGCTGCATGCAGACTGCAGCTCCTCCAGCTCCTGCGCTATACGCCTTGAAGGCCTGGTTCTGCTGCGAGCTTTGCTGCTGCTGCTGCTGCTGCTGCTGCTGCTGCTGCTGCTGCTGCTGGGGCCCCGACGCGGCGAGGCCCCACACGGTACCAAACGCCAGCAACGCTGCAGCAGAAACGGCTGCAGCAGATTGAGCTCTGCTTCGCTCAGCAGCAGCCGCCCGCACTCACACTCCATTGCATGCACAGCAGCAGCAAGCACCAGCGGCGGTGCAGCAGCTCTTGCTGCTGCTGCTGCTGCTGTTGCTGCTGCTGCTGTTGCTGTTCCTGCTGCTGTTGCTGTTGCTGTTGATGTTGCTGCAGCAGCATTGCTCTCGCTGCTGCTGCTGCTGCTGCTCCCACGCATATCTGATGGTGCACCAGAATCTAACCCTCCTGCTGCTGCTGTTGCTGCTGCTGCAGGGGTTGATGCTGGGCCTGCTGCTGCTGCTGCTGTTGCTGCTGCTGCTGCTGTTGCTGCTGTTGCTGCTGCAGCACCAGCTGCTGCTGCTGCAGCTGTATCCACGACCCCCTCAGCGCCCCCTTTGGGGCTGTCTGCACACAGAGTCGCTTGGGGTGTTGCTGCAGCAGCAACAGTTGCTGCTGCTGCTGCTGCTGCTGCTGCTGGTGCTGCTGCTGCTGCTGTCCCTGCAGCATCGCAATGCGTCAATCGTGCGTCTTGTGGCTGAGCTGCAGCAGCAGCAGATGTGCTGCTGCTGCTGCTGCCTGCCACCTCACTGCCAGATGCTGCTGCTGCTG
>NW_013573182.1:4322-4714 GCF_000499745.2 Eimeria mitis | reverse complement strand
ACCCCAAACCCTAAACCCTAAACCCCAAACCCTAAACCCTAAACCCCAAACCCTAAACCCTAAACCCTAATTTTATCTCAGTAGCCTCACAGCAAACGCGGCAGCGGCCGCCTCCCCAGACACTGCAGGGCCGCAGCTGATACTTTCCTGGGTCGCCTGCAGCAACCACAAAACCCTAAACCCTAAACCCTAAACCCTAATTTAGAAACCCTAAACCCTAAGACTGCAACCCTAAACCCTAAACTCCTACCCCTTACCCTAAACCCTAAACCCTAGGACTGTAAGCCAAAACCCTAAACCCTAAACCCTAATCTCCTACCCCTTGCCCTAAACCCTAAACCCTAAGACTGTAATCCTAAACCCTAAACCCTAAACCCTAAACCCTAATATCC
>NW_013573182.1:3892-4237 GCF_000499745.2 Eimeria mitis | reverse complement strand
AACCCTAAACCCTAAACCCTAAACCCTAAACAACAAACCCTAAACCCTAGACAGCAAACCCTAAACCCTACACCATCAATCTCGCAAGCACCACCGGCAAAGCATCTGCAGCAGTATAAGCAGCAACAGCAGCAGCAGCATAGACACCATAGTACCATCAGCTGCAGCAGCAACAGCAGCAGCAGCAGCAACAGCAGCAGCAGCAGCAGCAGCAGCAGCAGCAGCACCTGGACTTCGCCTTTGTTTACTTCTGTTACCAGGGGCGTTTGCTTCATCAACAAATTCTTCTGCACACAAAAAATATAAAATATAAATATAAATATAAATGTAAATATACATGTAAAG
>NW_013573182.1:3492-3852 GCF_000499745.2 Eimeria mitis | reverse complement strand
TATATATAAATATATATATATATATATATATATATATATATATATATATATATATATATATATATATATGCAATAAATGAAAATACAAACACACAACTATAAAAGTATATTAATTTATAAGTGCACGAAATATAAATTAATGTTGCTTTTATATGCTCAGCACAAACATAAATAAATAAAATAAATAAAATAAATAGATAAATAAAATATATAAAATAAATAAAGAAGATAATATATTTGTTTAAGGGTTTAGGGTTTAGGGTTTAGGGTTTAGGGTTACAACACAAACCCTCAGAAGAGCCTTCTGCTGCGCCGCGGTGCTCCGGCTACTCCGCAGCACCCGTTGCGGCTGCTTCTGCT
>NW_013573182.1:3099-3392 GCF_000499745.2 Eimeria mitis | reverse complement strand
AGCCTTCTGCTGCGCCGCGGTGCTCCGGCTACTCCGCAGCACCCGTTGCGGCTGCTTCTGCTGCAGCAGCTGCTGCAGCTGCTGCTGCTGCAGCAAAACGAAAACGTTGACACAGCAGCAGGAAAAACAAATATACAGAGAAGCTACAGTAGCAGCAACGAATGCACGAGCAGCAGCAGCAGCAGCAGCAGCAGCAGCAGCAGCAGCAGCAACAGCAGCAGCACCAGCAGCAGCAGGAGCCCCACTCCGCAAAGCGACACATACAGCAGCAGCAACACAGGCAGCTGCAGACA
>NW_013573182.1:2874-2999 GCF_000499745.2 Eimeria mitis | reverse complement strand
AAAATAAATAAAATAAATAAAATAAATAAAATAAATAAAATAAATAAAATAAATAAAATAAATAAATAAAGAAGATAATATATTTGTTTAAGGGTTTAGGGTTTAGGGTTTAGGGTTTAGGGTTC
>NW_013573182.1:2605-2774 GCF_000499745.2 Eimeria mitis | reverse complement strand
CAGCTGCTGCTGCTGCAGCAAAACGAAAACGTTGACACAGCAGCAGGAAAAACAAATATACAGAGAAGCTGCAGTAGCAGCAACGAATGCACGAGCAGCAGCAGCAGCAGCAGCAGCAGCAGCAGCCCCACTCAGCAAAGCGACACATACAGCAGCAGCAACACAGGCA
>NW_013573182.1:1762-2350 GCF_000499745.2 Eimeria mitis | reverse complement strand
CCCACTCAGCAAAGCGACACATACAGCAGCAGCAACACAGGCAGCTGCAGATGCAGCAGCAGCAGCAGCAGCAGCAGCAGCAGCAGCAGCAGCCAGAAGGCCTACCACCCAAGACTTCAGCAGCCGATCGATGAGCCCGGCGGCCTCTGCTGCGACGAGCAGCAGCAGAAGCAAATCTGAGGAGCCGCACGGCGGCCTGCTGCTGCTGCTGCTGCTGCTGCTGCTGCTGCAGCAAAGTGCTGCTAGACGAGCAGCAGCTGCGCTGAAGCAGCATTTATAAAGTGCAGCAGCAGCAGCACCGAAGGAAGGCAGCAGCCGCAACGGCAACGACAGCAGCAGCGCCCAGCACAGCAGCAGAGACGGATTTATTGCTGCTGCTGCTTCTGCTGCTGCTGTTGCTGCTGCTGCTGCTGCTGCTGCTGCTCCTGTTTGCTGCAGCAGCACACCGCTTGCAGGTGCTGCTGCAGCAGGGAAAGAGGGGCCCGAAAACCACAACGCAGCAGCAGCAGCAGACGGCAGCAACCGCCACACAGCAGCAGCAGCACATGGAAGGACCACCTGCAGCAGCAACAGCAGCAGCAGCAACAG
>NW_013573182.1:1344-1741 GCF_000499745.2 Eimeria mitis | reverse complement strand
CAGCAGCAGCAACAGCAGCACAGTATCTCTACGGATGCGCCAACCACCTGGAGGAGCAGCAGCAGCAGCCAGCAGCCAGCAGCAGCAGCAGCTCCTAATCACTGTACAGCTTAGGGTTTAGGGTTTAGGGTTTAGGGTTTACTAAGAGAAAGAACTGCAGCAGCAGAGAGAAACGCCAAACTGCATCGCACTGTGGGGCCCCCCAAAGATGAGCCTCTGCTGCAACAACAGAAAACAGAGGGGCCCCTCGTCTTGCTGCTGCTGCTGCTGCTGCTGTTGCTGTTGCTGCTGCTGATTCAGCTGCTGCTAGCGGCGAGTCTGCAACTCTCGCGAGGGCCAGTTTAGATTCTGTCGCTGCTGCAGCTCCTGCTGCTGCTGCTGCTGCTGCTGCTGCTGT
>NW_013573182.1:664-1244 GCF_000499745.2 Eimeria mitis | reverse complement strand
GCGAGGGCCAGTTTAGATTCTGTCGCTGCTGCAGCTCCTGCTGCTGCTGCTGCTGCTGCTGCTGCTGTTGCTGCTGCTGCACCTGCTGCAGTGAGTGCTCTTGCTGCAGCAGCTGGTGCTGCAGGAGCAGCAAGCAGCAGCAGGCCTCTTGCTGCCCGCAGCAGCAGCAAAATGCTAAACCCTAAACAAACAACTCGCTGCCAATTCAATACCATCCACGCAAACAAATATCTCACCAAAGAACCCCCAGGGGGCCCCTCTGGGGGCCCCTCTGGGGGCCCCTCTAGAGGCCCTGCGGGGGGCCCCGCTGGGGCCCCCTCTGGGGGCCCCCCAATAGCTGGCTTTTCTTCGAGGGGCCCCTCTCCAGGGGCCCCCTCAAGGGTACTCTCAGCGGGGCCCCCGGTGAGGGGCCCCTCGCCAGCTGTTGGCTTCATCGAAACTCCTTCTATAACACCACCATCGTGTGGGGGCCCCATGGGGGCCCCCTCTGGGGGCCCCAGGGGGGGCCCCTCTGGGGGCCCCTGTGGAGGACCTCCCTCAGAGGCCCCTGCGAAGGGCCCCTTCTCGAGGGGCCCCACAT
>NW_013573182.1:0-356 GCF_000499745.2 Eimeria mitis | reverse complement strand
AAAAAAAAGAAACAAAAAGAGATCAAGCATGGGGGGGGGGAGGGGGAGATAAGGAGAAAAGAAACAACAAATACAACGATTATATAAATAAAAAATAACAAAACATAAACAAAAGAAAAAGAGATAGAGAGAAAGGAAGAAAAGAGACAGAGAGAAAAAAAAAAGAGACAGACAAACAAAAAAAGAAAAAGAGACAGAGAGAAAAGAAAAAGAGACAAAAGGAGACAAAAGGAGGCAAAAGGAGACAAAAGGAGACAAACGGAAAACAGCAACAAACAAACAAATGAATAAAGAGACAAAATAAAAAGAGAGAAAGAGACAGAGAAGCAAAAGAAGAAAAGGAGACAAAAAGAAAA
>NW_013573181.1:3617-4535 GCF_000499745.2 Eimeria mitis | reverse complement strand
GGAGACAGAAAAGGAGACAGAAGGAGACTGAAAAAACAGAGACAAAAAGGAGACAAAAAGGAGACAAAAAGGAGACAAATAATTAAAGTAAAAGGAGACAGCAGAAAAGGAGACACAAAAGGAGACAAAAAGGAGACAGAAAAGGAGACAGAAGGAGACGGAAGGAGACTGAAAAAACAGAGACAAAAAGGAGACAAAAAGGAGACAAAAAAAGGAAGATTAAAGTAAAAGGAGACACAAAAGGAGACAAAAAGGAGACAGAAAAGGAGACAGGAGGAGACTGAGAAAAACACAGACAAAAAGGAGACAAAAAGGAGACAAATAATTAAAGTAAAAGGAGACACAAAAGGAGACACAAAGGGGGACAAAAAGGAGACAGAAAAGGAGACAGAAGGAGACTGAAAAAACAGAGACAAAAAGGAGACAAAAAGGAGACAAAAAGGAGACAAATAATTAAAGTAAAAGGAGACAGCAGAAAAGGAGACACAAAAGGAGACAAAAAGGAGACAGAAAAGGAGACAGAAGGAGACAGAAGGAGACTGAAAAAACAGAGACAAAAAGGAGACAAAAAAGGAAGATTAAAGTAAAAGGAGACACAAAAGGAGACAAAAAGGAGACAGAAAAGGAGACAGGAGGAGACTGAAAAAACAGAGACAAAAAGGAGACAAAAAAGAGACAAATAATTAAAGTAAAAGGAGACACAAAAGGAGACACAAAAGGGGACAAAAAGGAGACAGAAAAGGAGACAGAAGGAGACTGAAAAAACAGAGACAAAAAGGAGACAAAAAGGAGACAAAAAAAGGAAGATTAAAGTAAAAGGAGACACAAAAGGAGACAAAAGGAGACAAAAGGAGACAGAAAAGGAGACAGAAAAGGAGACAGAAGAGGAGACAAACAGAGACAGTCGGAGACACGGTC
>NW_013573181.1:3118-3409 GCF_000499745.2 Eimeria mitis | reverse complement strand
TTACTGCTGCAGCAGGAACTGATGCTGCTGCTGCTGCTGCTTCCTCGTCCGTCAGCTGCAGCAACAAAAAAAAAACAGCAGCAGCAACAGAAACAATCGCAACAGCAGCAGCAACAGCAGCAGCAGCAGCAGCAACAGCAGCAGCAGCAGAAACGGCAGCAGCAGAAACAACACCAGATACAGCAGCAGCAGCAGCAGCAGAAGCAACACCAGCATCAGCAGCAGTAGCAGCAGCAACACCATCAGCAGCACCATCCCCATCACCATAACCAGCAGCAGCAGCAGCAGCAG
>NW_013573181.1:2718-3018 GCF_000499745.2 Eimeria mitis | reverse complement strand
TTACTGCTGCAGCAGGAACTGATGCTGCTGCTGCTGCTGCTTCCTCGTCCGTCAGCTGCAGCAACAAAAATAACAGCAGCAGCAACAGAAACAATCGTAACAGCAGCAGCAGCAACAGCAGCAGCAACAGCAGCAGCAGCAGCAGCAGCAGCAACGGCAGCAGCAGCAGCAGCAACAGCAGCAGAAACGGCAGCAGCAGAAACAACACCAGATACAGCAGCAGCAGCAGCTGCAGCATCAGCAGCAGTAGCAGCAGCAACACCATCATCATCACCATCCCGATCCCCATCACCAGCAGCA
>NW_013573181.1:2553-2618 GCF_000499745.2 Eimeria mitis | reverse complement strand
TTTTATATTCATTAAACGCCATACTTCTGTTGCTGCTGTCGATATACATTTCTCTCCTCTTTCTC
>NW_013573181.1:1056-2453 GCF_000499745.2 Eimeria mitis | reverse complement strand
ATAACCAGCAGCAGCAGCAGCAGCAGCAGCAGCAGGAGCACAAAGAAGAAAAAAAAAAAAAAATAAAATAAAATAAATACCTTCATTCTATCTACAGGGTAAGCAAAATGAGGGACAACGGAGACAGTAAGAAGGAGATCTATTTCTTTAGATAAAAGAAAAATATATTTGGGGTGTATAGGCAGCTTTTTTTCTTTTTGTTTCTCCCACCAATCGTAGCTGTATTTTATATTCATTAAACGCCATACTTCTGTTGCTGCTGTCGATATACATTTCTCTCCTCTTTCTCCTCCTGCTGCTGCTGCTGCTGCTGCTGCTGCTGCTGCTGCTGCTGCAGCTGTATCTGAACCAGTATCTTTATCTTTATCTGCTGCAGCAGCAGCAGCAGCAGCAGCAGCAGCAGCAGCATCAGCATCAGCAACACAAAACATTTCTTCTTTTTCTTTATTCATCAGTCTCCTTAAAGGTATTATTTCACTAAAAGGAGACACATCCACAAAAGAAGGAGACACCAGCCCTAACCGAGCTTTATACTTCTCCCAAAAGCCCGCTTCTTGGGGGCCCCCATGGGGGCCCCCCTGGGGGCCCCCCTGGGGGCCCCCGTCTTGGGGGCCCCCCAGGGGCCCCCCCAGAGGGTCCTCATAGGGAGAGGGGGGGGGCCCCAGGGGGCCCCCAGAGGGGCCCCCAAGGGGGGCCCCGTCGAGAGAAGGAGATAAAGGAGACGGCATATAGTGTAGATGAAAGAAAACATCCTGCAAGGAGACAAAAAAAAATATTTTATTTTTTTTTTTGGTTTATGTTTATGTTTATGTTTTATTATGTTGTATTATAGTGTATACATATATATTATATATATACTATATATAAAGGAGACGGAGAGGGGAGAGAGAGGAGACAGAGAGAGAGAGAAGAGAGAGAAAGGAGACAGATATAGGGGAGAAACGAGACACACAAATATATAAAAAGAGACAAATAGAAATAAAAGAAAAATATAAAAGGAAATATACAAACGGAGACAGCAGAGAGAAACAAACAAAACGAAAAAAAGGAGACACCTAGTGAGCTCGCCTCCCTGTCTCCCTTTTCTGCAGCAGCAGCAGCAGCAGCAGCACGAACAGCAGCAGCAGCGTGAACAGCAGCAGCAGCAGCAGCAGCCGCAGTATGAACAGCAGCAGCAGCAGCAGCGTGAACAACAGCAGCAGCAGCAGCAGCAGCAGCAACTTACAACAGCCATCCCTGGTTGCAGTACATTCCTAAGCTGCTGCTGCTGCAGCAGCTGCTGCTGCTGCTGCTGCTGCGGAGCAGGATAGAGAAAAGAAGTAACAAAGTTTATTGCGGTCTGCAGCAGCATCACCTTTATTATCATCGTACATAAACGACCTATATACACACAAACA
>NW_013573181.1:0-956 GCF_000499745.2 Eimeria mitis | reverse complement strand
TATATATATATATATATATATATATATATATATATAAAGGAGAGAGGGAGGGGAGAGAGAGAGAGGAGACAGAGAGAGAGAGAAGAAAGAGAAAGGAGACAGATAAATATATATAAAGAGACAAATAGAAATAAAAGAAAAATATAAAAAGAAATACACAAACGGAGACAGCAGAGAGAAACAAACAAAACGAAAAAAAGGAGACACCTAGTGAGCTCGTGGCCCTGTCTCCCTTTTCTGCAGCAGCAGCAGCAGCAGCAGCAGCAGTATGAACAGCAGCAGCAACAGCAGCAGCACGAACAGCAGCAGCAGAAGCGTGAACAGCAGCAGCAGCAGCAGCAGCATGAACAGCAGCAGCAGCAGCAGAACGGACAGCAGCAGCAGCGTGAACAGCAGCAGCAGCAGCAGCAGCAGTATGAACAGCAGCAGCAGCAGCAGCGTGAACAGCAGCAGCAGCAGCAGCATGAACAGCAGCAGCAGCAGCAGCAGCAACTTACAACAGCCATCCCTGGTTGCAGTACATTCCTAAGCTGCTGCTGCTGCAGCAGCTGCTGCTGCTGCTGCTGCTGCGGAGCAGGATAGAGAAAAGAAGTAACAAAGTTTATTGCGGTCTGCAGCAGCATCACCTTTATTATCATCGTACATAAACGACCTATATACACACAAACAAACTAACTAACGCATGCATGCATGCATGCATGCATGCATGCGGGTGTATGCTTGCATGCGCATGCAGCTGCATGCAGGTGTATGTATGCATGCATGCATGCAGGTGTATGCAGGTGTATGCATGCAGGTTTGTGTAAATACAAGCATGCATGCATGCATGCATGCAGATATATGCATGCATGCATGCATGCATCTACATGCATGCATGCATGCATGCATGCATGCATGAGGGAGTAGACCCACTAATGAAGCTTGGCTGAGGGCCTTCGGCTCCTTCTGCTGCTGCT
>NW_013573180.1:3515-4446 GCF_000499745.2 Eimeria mitis | reverse complement strand
AACGACGGAGAGCTGCACAGATCCTGCGGCGTCAGCACGAAAGATGAAAGCAGAGAAGCTGCTGTAGAAGGCGACGGCGCTGCAGAAACCCACACAAAAGAACACCCCAAAGCAACTCACGCCTCTACGGTCTACGAATCAGGTAGGAGCAGTCACCCCCAAAAGAAGAACGCAGGTCGCCGAGAGTTCCGCACGGCGTTTAGCGCATGGCCGTTGAACAAAAGAAAACACTAAAATGCGATTAGAATATCTGCAGCCAATACAAACTTTTCGCGGTTACTGTGGTATGAACGCAGATTCCAATGTGTGGAGAAAACGTCAATAGCAAAAACCAGCAAGAAAAAGAAAACCCACATCGGATTTCTTCAATCAGCTTCCTCCGTTCGTGCGAGTCCATCGGTAGAGGAGGTGGGTCGGAAAGCAGCGCCGCTCCCACTGCCTGCCCCAGAGGATAAGAAGCAACAACAAAAGGAGTAATGCTCTTCGGTTTATTCTTGCGCTTGCAGCACAAAAAGGCTGTCAAGGTCTTCTCTACTTCGCAAGAGAGGTGTGGAAACAGGAGTAGCAGAGTGCAATATTGAAACATGTAGCTTGAAGCTGTCTGCCCGTTTCTGCATGCGTAATATGTTGACTGCTGTCTATCTCTCCCCTGCCTACATGCCGCAGGCAGGCAAGGGCGGTGCTGCCTACCTGCAATACCAGGCACCCCCCAGCCATCAACAAAAAGAGCGCAGGAAGCCGCTGCAGCACTTCTGCGTTAGACACATAGACCTCCGGAGCTACTGCAGGCAGTACAGCACATAAAGCCCCGAAGCGAAGCCGTACAAATGCGCACAGTTCTACGGAAACGTGTTGAAAGGAGTGTGAAAAAACATCCTTGGATTAAGACGATGCGCGTGCAGTTGCGATGAGCGCTTGTAGCTCACCCGAT
>NW_013573180.1:2817-3415 GCF_000499745.2 Eimeria mitis | reverse complement strand
AGAGCGCAGGAAGCCGCTGCAGCACTTCTGCGTTAGACACATAGACCTCCGGAGCTACTGCAGGCAGTACGACACATAAAGCACCGAAGCGAAGCCGTACAAATGCGCACAGTTCTACGGAAACGTGTTGAAAGGAGTGTGAAAAAAACATCCTTGGATTAAGACGATGCACGCACAGTTGGGATGAGCGCTTGTAGCTCACCCGACGTCCCATCGGCGCCTCCTAGCGGCGCAACAAATGCCAACAAGGAGGGCTGAGCGGTGCGGAAGAGAAACAAAGAATGCATGGGGCACAGCAGACACACCGACAAGCTCCGGCCCAGGAAGATCACGCAACTAACCTGCAGGCACGCACCCAAATCCAACACTAAATGACCCCTTCGATGCCACTGAAGCCGCACTTGCGCTGCAGCGCGAGCAGGCAAATCACCGAGCTAGCTCTGAGCTAACTGCGTACGCAAACCCTACGCATCTGTATGAATGCATCTCCCCCATTTCTCTGCACTGCTCTAGTGTATTCCTATGTCCGCACCCCTATGTCGTCGAGTCTAACGAATACTATTCACTGAAACCCTAGAACTGTTGAATGTTTACACTC
>NW_013573180.1:2410-2717 GCF_000499745.2 Eimeria mitis | reverse complement strand
GGCACAGCAGACACACCGACAAGCTCCGGCCCAGGAAGATCACGCAACTAACCTGCAGGCACGCACCCAAGTTCAACACTAAATGACCCCTTCGATGCCACTGAAGCCGCACTTGCGCTGCAGCGGGAGCAGTCAAATCACCAAGCTAGCTCTGAGCTTACTGCGTACGCAAACCCTACGCATCTGTATGAATGCATCTCCCCCATTTCTCTGCACTGCTTTGCTGTATTCCTATGTCCGCACCCCTATGTCGTCGAGTCTAACGAATACTATTCACTGAAGCCCTAGAGCTGTTGAATGTTTACAC
>NW_013573180.1:2155-2329 GCF_000499745.2 Eimeria mitis | reverse complement strand
GGACGGGGTAGCAGAGGCCACTGCCTATGGCTGTGACGACGCCGAAGGAGAGACTGAGCAGCGCAGCAACCTTCAACAGCAACATTTTGTCTTTTAGGGTTTCAGCTTTCTAGCGTGATGCTCAACTGCTCTCAGGGGCGACGGCGCCAAAGCACCATAAAAGGACTCATCACA
>NW_013573180.1:0-2055 GCF_000499745.2 Eimeria mitis | reverse complement strand
GGACGGGGTAGCAGAGGCCACTGCCTATGGCTGTGACGACGCCGAAGGAGAGACTGAGCAGCGCAGCAACATTCAACAGCAACATTTTGTCTTTTAGGGTTTCAGCTTTCTAGCGTGATGCTCAGCTGCTCTCCGGGGCGACGGCGGCAAAGCACCATAAAAGGACTCATCACGCAACTTACCAGAAAAGGAAACAACTATGCAGCGTCAGGGCAGACATAACAAGGCCAATGCTCATCACAGAACCCCCCAAAAGAGTTGCCCTGCAGCAGTCCAACCACACCCCCAACGCAGAATATACGTGTAAATAACATTGGTGTACGCTTCAGCAGCGGTTTAAAAAAAAAGCAAACAAGGTGTGTCTTAGAGAGAATATGATTAAACAGTAGGAACTGCGTCAGTATGCTACTTCTAGAAAGAAGAACACAACAACTACTACCACGGCAATTTATATAGACACATATGTAATGTTGTGCACTTCTATATGTACGATATATATATTATATTCATCGATGGTAACTTGTATACAACGTATTTCACTAGAAGTTGCACTGTACGCACTTCGAGGGGCCCAGAGTCCTGTGCAGCCTCCCCCCAAAGAAGCCGGCAATGCCCTGCACCAGCACTGCGGAGACGTAGAGGATAAGACCATCCTACAGACAACAAAATAAGAGAAAACCGAAGCGCTGAATGTCTGTATAAGAGAGAAAGAGAGGTATTTCTGCTGGCATCGGCCTCATCATTCACCTACAGCTTGAGGAAAAGAGCGGGCTAAGCCTTCAAATATACAAAACGTTTTTGGGTTTTGTGTTTAAATATTCAGTATCTCTCTACTTACGTGGTAACGAAGAGATGACGTCGGCTGCAGCAAACGCATGTAGGCGATGATCAGAGGTGCGATGTTCCCGAAGGCGTGTAGACTGCCTGCAACACCGCCCAACACAACAGCAAGAAAAACACAGCAGCGACGAGAAAAGTAGCAGCAACAACCACGAGAATAAAGACAACAAGGATTACAATGACACCAATAGATTCTCACCAACAAAAAAGGAGCAACAAAAACAACAACAACTATAATAACGCCGTCTGCGGCCCTGGGTATCCGCGGCCCTGCTGTGCAAACAGCCAGTTTTTGTTTACTGCATTCAAATCCCTCGTGAGTAGATTGATCACCACCAGTATTAAGAGCGTCTGCTTCTCAATACAAAACAATCATAACACTATACCCTAGACCCTTCGTGGTAGACAAGCAATGCTCTCACCGAGGGTCAGATGAATCAGAAAGGCCCCCACTAGGGCCATGTGTGCGCGGCATTTCTGCGCGCCGACCGGTGCCTGTGGAGAAACAAGAGATACATAGAGGAGGCAGAGATATCATCAACTGCATGGTTTGTATTGGGTCGTCTGCGGTGTTATATTATAAGATATGCAACGTAGCCCGCGCTGTACAACTCACCTTGGGGCAGGCGGCGGCGACGCTCTCGCCATACATTTTGCCGATTTTNTAGCCCGCGCTGTACAACTCACCTTGGGGCAGGCGGCGGCGACGCTCTCGCCATACATTTTGCCGATTTTTTCCTCGCGAGGTCCGCTCCAGATACTTCAAGATACACACCAAGTGGCGGGATTCGTCGATTATATCTGCAGGGTGATGATGGGGAGGAAGATTCTGTCTAGACAGCCGAAACCATGTGCTCGCCGAGCTCATACAGCGACAAATGAAGACCCTCCCTTCCCCTCCTAGCGGCTCGGAATCAGGAGGAAGCGTACTAGCAGACAACAAGGAACAAGAGGTGAAACGTCAGAGTCGAAAATGAGGAGAAATTGCCACGGCGACAGCGCCGACGGTCGCCGAAGGCATCGTCGGGGTGTTAGTGGGTGGAAAGCGCTCTCACAGGAGGCGTCTTTCCGGGAATACACAAAAGCTTGAATTCAAAAACGAATCTCGCGATAAAAATAATTAAATTTAATTTAAATCCAACTGTGTGCAGCCGTTCCCCTTGGTGAGCTCAGATCGAGATGAGTTGCAGACACGGGATGTACACCCGGGCGCTA
>NW_013573179.1:18445-18813 GCF_000499745.2 Eimeria mitis | reverse complement strand
TACATACATACATACATACATACATACATACATACATACATACATACATACATACATACATACATACATAGATGCATGCATGCATGCATGCATGCATGCATGCGTTTTTATATACCTGAAAGTGCGCATCCATGTTAAGCTGCGAGAGAAGTTCTTGGAAGGTTTGTCTCTCTTCAACAGAGACAGGCACCTCCACTGGCCCCTCAGCAGCACCACCTTTTGCTGCTCCTCGGGGCTTGCTGCGCTGCGCTGTATACAAAAAAAAATAAAATAAAATAAAATAAAATAAAATAAAAAGAATGTGCATGCGTTTATCGTTTTTATTTAGGCTTTTGGTTGGCTTTTGGTTATTTATTTATCTGGCGTTT
>NW_013573179.1:18110-18387 GCF_000499745.2 Eimeria mitis | reverse complement strand
ATATATATATATATATATATATATATATATATATATATATATATATATATATATATATATATATTACACCCCATCTGTATTTATTATGTATTTTAATTTATTTTACTATATTTAAATTTATGTTAATTTATATAATAAAAATAATTATATAAGGCATAGCAACGCCCCAGCAACGACCCAAAAAAGAAGAAAAAACCAAAAAAACAAAAAAACAAAAAAAAAAAAAAAGCAAATATATAAATAAAGGGTTATAAATAAACAATGAAATAATAATAAT
>NW_013573179.1:12841-18051 GCF_000499745.2 Eimeria mitis | reverse complement strand
TATATATATATATATATATATATATATATATACATATATATGCTTACCTTCATACTGTTTATAGTTTTTATTTTTTGTTGCATTTCTTCTTTGTGCTGTACTCCTAGAAGAAGATAGATCCCACTGTTCATCTTGTGTATGAGTATAGAGAGCATCAGCACTATTATTATTATAATTATTTATATTATTATTATTATTTATATTATTATTTATATTTATATTTGTATTTGTATATAAAGAAGAAGAAGAAGAGGGAGAAGAAAATATATTACATAAAGGTTCATCAGCTGTAAGTGCACTGAAAGCAAGAGCAGCCTCATGGGCCATCATCCAGTATTGATGGCCTGGCTCATAGTATCTATAAGCACAAATAAAAACAGAATAAATATCATTAAACACATCTATACTTCTCTTATAATAATTTCCTTTCTCTAATCTATCTAATACTGTCTCCAAGCTTACAGGCACAGCAGGATATACTTTCCTAGCTAACTCGTTGTAGTGGCTGTCTCGAGGAGACACACGCGGGAGAAAGGGCACACACACAGGCTGTCTACACAGCTCCACCAGTATACGTTGCATGCGCTGCGGCCAGTCTTTTGCATCCGCAACAGCACCGGGACCCCCTCCCCCCATTAGGGGGGGGCCCCCCTGGGGGCCCCCCCCCACATGGGGGGGGCCCCCAGCAGGAGAAGGGCCTAAAGAAGATATACTACCACCGCATGCATTGCCACGCAAACGAGATGCACGTGTCTTTGGTAATTCAGGAGCTGCTGCTGCTGCTGCTGCTGCTGCTGCAGGGGGGCCCCCATAGTTAGCTATAGATTGACGTCTTTGTCTATCATGATGGGGGCCCCCCGCTGAACCTATGGGGGCCCCTGCATATCTTTTTGCTGCTGAACCCTTTTTTGCTTTGCGAGTATTACCACCTACTGGGGGCCCCTCCTGTACCTCGACCAAACGCCAGGGTACTGCATTGGGGCCCCTAAGAGAAGAGAAGAAAGCCTGTAGATGCATATACTCTGTCTCTGTTAAGTATAACTCACCGCAAGAACAATAGCATGCATGCACTGAACTGTTTAAAGAGGGAACAGGCATAGAGACAGATGAAGATGATGATGATGAAGGGGACTCAGCACCTCCTGCTGCTGCTGCTGCTGCTGCTGCTGGTTCTGCTGCTGTTGCTCCTGCTGCTGTTGCTGCTGGTGTTGCTGTTGTTGTTGTTGCAGCTGCAGGCTGCTGTGTAGATGATGATGCTCCTCCTGCTGCTGCTGTTGCTGGGGATGATGATGCACCCCCAGCTGCAGGTGTTGCTGCTGCTGCTGCTGCTGCTGCTGGGTCGGATGCTGGTGCTGCTGATTCTGCATCCGCTGCAGCAGCAGAAGCTGGTGCTGCTGCTGTTGCTGCTGTTGCTGCTGCTGGAGACGCAGCCGGCGCTTCTCCTGCAGCTGCTGCAGGGGGTACCTCAGCGCCTGCTGGCACGGGAGAAGCCGCTGTTGCTGCAGCAGGTGCTGCTGCTGCTGCTGCTGTTGTTGCTGCATTTGCTGCTGCTGCTGGTGCGCCCTCCGCGGGGGGTGCTGCTGCAGCTGCTGCTGGCGATGCTGCTGCAGCCGCTGGTGCTGCCGCCTGCGTTGGTGCTGCTGCTGCAGTTGTTGGAGGTACTCCTGCTGCTGCTGATGCGACGGGTTTTGCTGCTGTCAATGATGCACTGTCTGGTGCCGGTGTTGCTGCTCCTGTTGCTGCAGCAGCAGGAGCAGCAGCAGCAGGGGCAGCCGTCGCTGTGCCGCCTTCCCCCGTGTTTGGGTGGTTGAGCTTGTCCTGCGTGTTTGGTTTCTGCTGCTCTGCATGATTCGTTTGCTGCTGCAGTTGTGTTGCATCAGCAGCAGTTGCTGTTTCCTTGCAGGAGGTGGAGGCACCTGTAGGGGCCCCCGTTGTAGGTGTCATCCTGTACCCTGGGGTTGACGGACCCAAGGGGCCCCCTCCTCTCCCTCGTCCGTCTTTCTAGAGGTTTAGTGAGAGAGAAGTAGCTGAATTTTATCGGCAATAAATTCGCTGGTCTGCTCGTGTGGTGTACAGACAGCTAGGAAAGAACAAAGAAAGGGGAGCAACAGCCAGCCGGCGAGCCAGCAGCCCGCGAGCCGCTGCCGCGCCCTGCGGCAGTTGATGTGAAAGGAGGCAAAGGGAGATAAATTAAAAGGAATAAAGACACTTTTTGTGTCCAATTGTAAAAAAAGCAAAATGATAAAACACATAGCCACTGCTTTCGTCAAATGCCTCGAGCAGCGCAGCCCCATTCCTGCCGCTGCATGCGCTGGCAACTGCTGCAACCACACCACAAAGCGGTCGGCGTAGAAAGCTGAATAAAAAAGTTGAAAAAATTAATAATTTTAACTTTATGATTAATAAATTAAATTTTGGTCCATGAGTTCTTGTTTATTCACCTTAAACTCCTTCGAACGAGGAAAGAAGACGAGGAAACCCCCTTCATTGGCGATACAGGTATACAGGGGCCCCGTGACGAGGGGCCCCCGTAGAACCCTTTTCAATTTCCACTGTGGGGCGAAGGAAGAAGAGTTTGTATAGATTGTGAATTTATGAATTAAATTGGTTTATTTGGCTTCTGTAGTCGTAGAAACGCATTCTGACGCGTCGGGGGTTCGGAATCCTGCGGCGAGATTAGCGCTTTCCATAGCTGTCGATACACCCCAGCAGTTCAGCTTTCCGCCGACCGGGCGACCAGTTTGTTCATTTCTGAAATATCTGCTGCGTGATTTGTTTCAAATTCTTCAAGAAGTTTCTTATAAAGAGAAGACATAAACATTGCGGTGTTTGCATCTGCATTTGTTTCAGCTTTCCACCTCTTTTTCGTCGCATTCGTGTTTTTTGCAAATCGTATGACCGTTCAGATTTCGTCTTTCTTACACTGCGCAGCTGCAACTGGCAGCGTGTTTCTTGTAGGTTTTCTGCTGTAAGTAGTAGACAATGAAGGGAGAAAAGGAAAAAAACAGAAAGAAACGCCGGCATCTCGCCGAGAAGGCAAAGGTGAAAAAAGATAAGAAAGTCAGTTCCTTGCAAGACCCTCCGCATGCAGAAGACGATCCAGCCAGCGATGACCCGATTGAGAATGCATCAGACGCAGGAACGCCAGAAGAGAACGGCGAGGGCCCCATGGATGTGACCGTCAAGGAAGAGGCCCCTGCAGCTGCAGATACAGCTGAGACGGAGGAAGCAGAGAAGAAAACTCCCCCAGGTATAACTTCTGTGCATGCTGTAGTGAGGAGTGAATGAGTTACAGACGAAGTGCTGCCGCTGCTGCTGCTCGCACACATATATAACATGGTGTGAAAAAAAAACTCCGTTGCATGCATGCATGCATGCATGCATGGGTTTGCTTTGTGTGTGCGTCTCTCTCTGCAGGTGTAGCTGGTGGTTTCTTTTCTGACGTTTTGTTTGAAAGCTTGGATATATGTGAGCCCGTTAAGAACGCCCTAAAAGATATGCAAATGGAGAAACTAACAGAAATACAAGCCAAGGCGATACCGCGGTTGCTTGAGGGTAAAGATGTATTGGGGGCAGCTAAGACAGGTATATCATTTGTTACACAAAATATTTTGTTTCTTTTTCTGCTGCTGCAGTGTATATACACCTCCTGCAACATTTGTTGCTTTGTACATATCTCTCTCCCTCTCCTCCCCCTTTGTATATATTTCAGCTGCTGGATTTTTCTTTTTTTTCCTGCTAGGATTTCTCTTCTTATTCTGTTTCTATATATACATATATGTATTTATTTATTTATTTATTTATTTATTTATTTATTTTTTATAGGATCCGGCAAGACTCTAGCATTTTTAATTCCTGCAGTTGAGCTTTTGTACCAAGTGAAGTTTCTGCCCCGCAACGGAACAGGAGTGTTAGTTATATCTCCAACACGCGAGCTGTCTCTGCAGATATATGATGTGGCTGTGGAGCTATCAAAGTATCTGCCGCAGACCATTGGTCTGGTCATGGGCGGAGCCAACAGAAAACATGAAGCGGAAAAACTCTCCAAAGGAGTTAATATTCTTGTCGCTACACCAGGACGCCTTCTAGATCATATGCAAAACACTAAAGTAAGAATATGTATATATATATATATATATATATATATATATATATATATATATATATATATACTGTCAAATAGATACTAAAGTATAAACCCTCTTTCTTATATTAACAAACTTACATATAATATTAATATATTATACTCTATATATCTGGGTCTAAGAACGATGCATGCTCTACGGCTTGGATGGGGCTTATCACTGGGTATTGAGCAGACATACGGGAAGCTGGTGGATGCAATACATGCAATCCATGCATGCATGCATGCATGCATAGATATATGCATACATGCATGCATGTATATATGCATGCATGCGTGCATGCATGCACGGATATATGCATGCATGCATGCATAGTTGCACTGCTGCATGCATATATTTGTGTGTGTTTAGGGTTTCGTGTATAAGAATTTATTATCTCTGGTGATTGATGAGGCGGACAGAATTCTGGAGATTGGCTTTGAGGAGGAAATGAACGCCATATTGGCGTTGCTACCCAAACAGAGACAAACGTGTTTATTCTCAGCAACACAAACCGCTAAAGTTGCAGACTTGGCCCGTCTCTCTCTTAAAAAACCCGTACTCGTCCAGGTACGGCAGCCCCACACTTCCTTGCATGCATGCATGCATGCATGCACGCATGCATGCATGCAATGAAGTGCATGCATGCATGCATGCAGCTGATGGTTCATGAGGTTTATTGCATGCATGCGTTTTCTCTTTTTATGATTTGTGTTCTGTATGGTTGGACCCTTTTTTTTTCTCAATGCATACATGCGTTTTCTTTTTTTATGATTTGTGTTCTATATATATTATTTATATATATATTTTTTTTTTTTATTTTTTTTTTATTTTTATTTTTGCAGGTGCAGAATTCTGTGGCGACAGTTTCGGGTTTGCAGCAGGGGTATGTGATATGCCCAGCCGAGCAGCGTTTTCTATTACTGTTTACTTTTTTAAAAAAAAACAAAGACAAGAAGGTGATGGTTTTTTTCAGCAGTTGTATGTCTGTAAGGTTTCATGATGAGTTATTTAATTATATAGATCTCACCACCACCTGCATCCACGGAAAAAAAAAACAAGCAGCCAGAATGTCTACTTATTATG
>NW_013573179.1:12616-12792 GCF_000499745.2 Eimeria mitis | reverse complement strand
AGAGGTACGTATATATATATATATATATATATATATATAAACACTATATAAATATATATATATATATATATATATAGTGTAGGTTACTTGGGGTGTATAGGCAGCTGTAGTATATCTTATATGTTAGAGAATGTTTTTTTTTAATGAATTCTGTGAAGCAGAGGTACCGTAAACCA
>NW_013573179.1:12300-12569 GCF_000499745.2 Eimeria mitis | reverse complement strand
ATATATATATATATATATATATATATATATATATATATATATATATATATATATATATATATATTGTAGGCTGCTTGGGGTGTATATGCAGCTGCAGTGTATCTTGTATGTTTTTGGTTTCAGAAAGGAATTCTTCTCTGCACAGATGTGGCGGCTCGAGGCCTAGATATCCCGAAGGTCTGTCTTTTGCTTCATTTTCTCCCTTTAATAATAAAATAAAGAAAACAGAAACATACATAGATAATACTAAAATAAAGAAAACAGAAACA
>NW_013573179.1:11905-12282 GCF_000499745.2 Eimeria mitis | reverse complement strand
ATATATATATATATATATATATATATATATATATATATATATATATATATATAAATGTTTGTGTGTATCACCAGGTGGACTGGATAGTGCAAGTGGATCCCCCTGACGATCCCCGTGAGTACATACACCGCGTGGGTCGAACAGCTCGCGGTGCTGGCGGTAGAGGCAAAGCACTTTTATTTTTGATGCCGGAGGAGTTGGGGTTTCTGCGGTATCTGAAACAAGCCGGGGTACCCCTGAACGAGTATACATTTCCACAAACAAAACTCGCTAATGTACAAACACAACTCGAAAGACTCATCGAAAAAAACTTCTATCTACATAAGTCATCCAGAGATGCATACAGGTCTTATCTACATGTAAGAAATTATTTATTC
>NW_013573179.1:11649-11818 GCF_000499745.2 Eimeria mitis | reverse complement strand
TTTTTTTTTTTTTTTTTTTTTTTTTTTTTTTTTTTTTTTTTTTTTTTTTTTTTTTTTTTTTTTTTAATTGGGGTTTGGTTTGTTCTACTGGGAGTTGGTTGGAACACGTTGGTCGTCTTGCTAGCCGGGGTTTCTCCTGCCGTAGTTCTCCATTTGTATCTGTCTTTGT
>NW_013573179.1:11189-11634 GCF_000499745.2 Eimeria mitis | reverse complement strand
TATATATATATATATATATATATGTATATATATATATATATATATATATATGCATATATGTATTCATAAGTATATCCCTGTGCAAATAAAGATGTGTGCGTATGTAGATACTCTCGTTGCTCCAATAAAAATACATACATGCATGCATGCATGCATGCATAGTTACAGTATGCATGCATGCATGCATAGTTACAGTATGCATGCATGCATGCATGCATGCATGGGTGTGGTATTGTGTGTATTGTGTAGGCTTACGCGTCTCACGGTCTGAAGGATATATTTGACGTGTATAAGTTGGACTTGCAGCGCGTAGCGAAGGCCTTTGGGTTTTCTGTGCCGCCAAAAGTTGATTTAAATTTAAAAACAAAAAAAAGAGCAAACGCAAACAAAATTAACAAAAAATTCAATCAAAGTGGGCACAGATTCTCAGCTGCTAACCCATACG
>NW_013573179.1:10555-11089 GCF_000499745.2 Eimeria mitis | reverse complement strand
ATATATATATATATATATATATATATATATATATATATATATATATATATATGTGTGTATGTATGTATATATAGAGATATTGTATTATAGATATTATATTTATTGTGTATATATGTTGGGTATTTCTTTGTTTCTTTTTATTTAATTTTTTGTTCGATTTCTTTTAAACGGAGTCCAAATACCGCAAAGCCCCGCTAAAACAGTTGCATGCATGCATGCAGTTGCATGCATGCATGCACGCATAGATGTATGCATGCATGCATGCATGCACGCATAGATGTATGCATGCATGCATAGGTGCATGCATGCAGTTGCATGCATTCAGTTGCATGCATGCAGTTGCACGCATGCATGCATGCATAGATGCATGCATGCATGCATGCATAGATGGATAAACAGCAACAAAGAGCAATGAAGCAGCAAGCAGTACTGCAGCAGAATCAAGAGGGAGGCAGCGAGCAGCAAGGAAGCAACAAGCAGCAACAAAGCAGCAGAGGGTAGTGCAGCAGTAAACCCTAAACCCCTCTAAACAAC
>NW_013573179.1:9527-10527 GCF_000499745.2 Eimeria mitis | reverse complement strand
TTTTTTTTTTTTTTTTTTTTTTTTTTTTTTTTTTTTTTTGGTTTTCGCAGGAATAAGAGATCCAAACGATAAGCGGCAGTTTTGCCGCTGAGTTTAAATTGAGGGGCGGAGAGAATATCTTCATATACACCTCAACGAATTTATTTTCATTTCTTTTTCTTTTTCTTCTTTTTCTGCTTTTTCTTTTTCTTATTGATGGGGCCCTCGTCCTCTTGGTGGATGTATTGCTTCGCACAAACACTCGCCCGCAGGAAGTGGTTTCTTCAGTGGTCCACTGTTCTTTTCTTAGTGGTCCACTGTTTTCCTCAGTGGTCCACTGTCATCTTCAGTGGTCCACTGCTCTTCTGAGTGGTCCACTGGCTTTGTCAGTGGTCCACAGATTTCTTTAGTGGTCCACTGCTCCCCGAATGTTTCTGCGGCATATTTCAATGGTCCAGTGGTTTCTTCTGTGGTCCACTGGTTCGGGTGCGTGTCTGTCTGTCTAAGAGAGAGAGAGAGAGATGGAGTGGACCACTGGTCACCTCACCTCTGGACCAGTAACAGTGAAGCCTCTATTTGGCGCAAACTTTGCGGAGTTGAGCGATGTACTTCTCGGCGTCGCTCAGCTGCTGCAGCTCTGCTAGTTTTCTCTCCTGTACACCCGAAAAGGAAAAAGAGGGAGCAGCAGCAACTTAAATATTTTGCTTTTTCTACACAAATATTTTATTCTTTTCTTTATTTTATAATATTAAAAATAAATCAATACATTATATTATTTCCTCTTTTTTATTATTATTTTATTACGAGGAATTCAGTATATATTATATTATAATAAATTATATTATATATTATATATATAATATAATTTATTATAATATAATAAATTATATTATATATATTGTATATTATATATTATATATTTAGATATTTAATAGACTATAATAAACTAAATACAGTATTTACACACTTATACAAAACAAATTAATTATAGATAAACAGATAAATACGTGTATAAAGGTTC
>NW_013573179.1:8493-9495 GCF_000499745.2 Eimeria mitis | reverse complement strand
ATATATATATATATATATATATATATATATATATATATATATGTATATATATATATGTATATATATGTATGTATATATATATATATATATATATATAGACAGACTCTGGCTCTTTCTATAGCGCGTTGATCTTCTTCTTCTGCTCTTCTGAGTGCCTCTGCCTCTGCTATTTGTTTTTTTTTTAGTTTTTCAATTTCTTTTGCTCTTTCATCGATTTGTTTTTTTAACTCGACCATATGTTGTATTCTTTTTGCTTTTTCTGCTTCTCTTTTTGCCTGTTCTGCTGCTGCTATTTCTCTTTGTGTTGCTGCTACTCTATCGAACTCTTTCTTCTCTGCTACTGCTGTCTCAACCAGTTTCATCATCTTCTCTTGGTGCTGCTGCAGCCTGGCTCGCGCTAACTCATCATTTAATTTTCTTTGTCTTGCTGCTTCGGCTTCTTCTCGCTGACGCTCCACACGCTCTCTCTCCTCCATTGCCCTGCACCACACAGATATATATATATATATATATATTATTTTATTATTTATATTATTATTTTATTGTTTAGATTGTTTTTATTGTTTGTTATGCGTTGGTTGTTATATAATAATAATAATAATTTCCTCCTGCTGTTATTACATTTCTATATTGTGTCTAAGGTGTATACATAAACATATCTGTATATATATAAATATATATATAAATATAAATATATATATAAATATATGTACTTATACATATATATATATATATATATGTATATATATATATTTCTAGTGTATACGTTGTATAGACCTTCTGGCTCTGAGAGCATCTAGCTGTGCCGCTTTATCTATTTCTCTGTCTTGCTTAGCGTAGATAGCGGCATATCCTTTTTGTTTTGTTGCTTCTTGCTGCAACCTCTTCTCTTCTTGTTCTTTTTCTCTCGCGTTCTTCTCTTGCTGGTACTTCAGTATCTTTTCTTCTTCTAGTTGCTCTAATGCTGCTCGCTGAGCTTTCTCTATTAAAAAAAAAAACAAA
>NW_013573179.1:8008-8409 GCF_000499745.2 Eimeria mitis | reverse complement strand
AAAAAAAAAAAAAAAAAAAAAAAAAAAAAAAAAAAAAAAAAAAAAAAAAAAAACATCAATTGCTTTTCTACTGGATATACACCGCAGATATAAAACCCCATTCATATTTTAAAAAGACAAAAAAAAGAAAAAAAAAGAAATTATTTGCTTCTATAGAAGACGCCAGAGATAATACTAATATATAATAGTATCAACATTAACACAACTATTATTATTATTCTTGTTGTTCTTACTACATTGTATATGTATATACATATATATATACATATATATATATATATATATATGTATATTAATATGATTTTTGTTCTTATTATTATTATTATTATTATTATTATTATTATTATTATGTGTTTATTGCCGCTGCAGACGAACCGCCATTCTATATATACAACATACGC
>NW_013573179.1:7697-7947 GCF_000499745.2 Eimeria mitis | reverse complement strand
ATATATATATATATATATATATATATATATATATATATATATATATTTCTTTTTATTATTATTATAATAATAATGTTTTTTTTTGTTGCTGCATACTAACCGTTTAGAATCATTTGGTTGTGTGCATTAACAGCAAGCCGAAGGTTTCTAGCTGCTTCTTCTTTTTGTTTTTTTGTTATTGCTTCTTGTATTTTTAGTGCCTCCATTTGTTTTAATACTAATGCTCTCTCTCTTTCTCTCTCTTCTAGCT
>NW_013573179.1:6493-7584 GCF_000499745.2 Eimeria mitis | reverse complement strand
TTTTTTTTTTTTTTTTGGGGGGGGGGGGGAGGGTGCGGGGTTGCTGTTGTTAGTTTTTCTTTAATATACTCAAACAAAATTTATGTTATTATAATAATATTATAATAATATAATAATATAATAATAATATAATCATATAATAACAATAATATAATAATAATATATGAATAATATAATAATAATTATAATATTATTATAAAAATAATATAATAATAATAGTGTAATAATAATATAATACAGATAAGAAAATATAATAATTATATATTAAACATTTTGTTGATATATAAAATTAAAATAAGGAATTTTATTTTTGTATATTAGATATATAATAAAACAACAGAAATGTAATATTATATTATAAATATAATAAAACAACATAAATATAATATTATATTAGATATATATAATAAAAAACATATATATAATATTATATTATAAATATAATAAAACAACATAAATATAAGATTATATTAGATATACAATAAAAAACATATATATAATATAATATTATAAATATAATAAAAAAAAAGAAATTGAGGTTTTATATATATTACTTTATAGATGCAACAAGGAGGTGAGCATACACCCGAAAAAAGAAAAAGTATAATAAACAATTAAAATACTAAAACTAAATATAAAAAAAAATTAATATCAAAAATAATTTAAATTTATTTATTTATTTATTTATTTATTTATTTACTCATCTATTTATTTATTTACTTATTTATTTATTTATTTATTTATTAATTTATTTATTTATTAAAAAATTTATTTATTAATTTATTTATTTATTTTTTTTTTTTTTTATAGAATACCTGTCGCTCAGCAATTTGTTGTCTTATCATAGTTTCTTGCATTTTTAGGCGTTGCAGTCTCAGCGCATCTCGTTGATCTATTTCTTTAACTTTTTTTATTCTTTCTTCCTCCATCATTGCATCTAATTCTTTTTGTAATCTTTCTCTTTCTTCTGCTGCCTCTCTGATATAATAAACATATATTCATATAAAATATAAATATGTGTTGCTGCTGTTTTTCTTCTTTTTCTCTTCTCTTTCTCTCTCTCTTCATAAATATATCATCTATTTCATTTA
>NW_013573179.1:6093-6447 GCF_000499745.2 Eimeria mitis | reverse complement strand
AAAAAAAAAACTGTCTCAAGGAACAAATACAAGAACAACGCCAGTTGCTGTATAGGAACAAAGAGAAAAAGGAAAAAAAAACGAAAATAAAAATGCATTATATATAAATCGTGTTATATAAAATAATACTGAAGTAAAAAAAAAAAAAACAAAAGAAAAAAGAAATAGAGTTGTTTCTTACCTTTTGAGTTGAATTTGTTTGTGTCTAATAGCATCTGTTTTACATTTTAATATAATATTATTCATGGTTCTGACTTCTTCTCTATTTTCATCATTTATTTCTTGTATTTTATTTAAAAAAGAATTAGATGGAGAATTAGAACTATCCCGATCAAATACATCTCTCTTTCTTCT
>NW_013573179.1:5198-5495 GCF_000499745.2 Eimeria mitis | reverse complement strand
TTTTTTTTTTTTTTTTTTTTTTTTTTTTTTTTTTTTTTATGTTACCTCTATTTCAGTAATATCTTCTAGTGTAATTCTTGCTGTGTTTCTTCTGCTATCTATATTGCTTTCTTTTGATTCATATAAATTATTATTTATATGAATAGGTGTATCTTTCCCTGTAATATATAAACATTGTCGATCTATTAAAGGATAAGTATTAGATTTAAATAAAGTTTCATCTGCTGTTGATGATGATGCTATCTTACGATAACGAAAACTGCTGCCGCTTCGGCGCTGGCGGCTATCCTGTATAAA
>NW_013573179.1:880-5160 GCF_000499745.2 Eimeria mitis | reverse complement strand
AAAAAAAAAAAAAAAAAAAAAAAGAAATTCATTTCGCTCGGGTTCGTGCAAGAAAGCTGATCGATGAAAATTCAAAAAAATATTCATGTTTCTGATTTTCTTAAGTAACAACAAAAATAATATTATTGTTTTTTTTTAGTATTATATTATTATTTTTTTTATTATTATATTATTTATTATTATCTTATTATTTTTTTAATTATATTATTATTATATTTATTTATTGCAAATGTTATCTAGAAATAATTAATAGATGAATTCAACTGCATTTCTATGCTGAAATGAAAGTAGATAAAAACTTCTTTTTAAATTTTAAAAATAATAAATATTTATTTTTCTAAAAAGAAAAATAAAAAGGACTTTCTCTTAAAAAAAAAAAAAGTTTTTATCTAAGAAGGAAAACTGATAAACTATCGTCAGGAGATGAATTCGTATTAGCTATTATTTTTATTTATTATAAATAAATAAATAATTATTTATTTATTTTTTATTATTTCTTTTTATTTTAAAAACTAAAAGTTTTTGTTTTAAAAGATATTTTCTTAATTATCATATATTATCTATATTCTTGCATTTGTTGAATTCATCTTCGGTATTGTTTAGGAGCATCATCTGAATGGCTATTTTAATTTAAATTTGTTTTAATTATTTATTATTAAATATAATTTCTTTTAAAAAAAAAAATTAAAAAACAAACAAATCAATGAATGCAAGCAGTGAAAAAAAATAAAACGAGAAAGAAATTCAACTGCGTTCGGTTGCCGTTGCCGTGCTGTATTTTTCACAAATATGAAGCGAATTCATCTTTTTGTTGCAAAAAAAACATTTTAATGCATTAAAAATAAAATTAAATAATTATTATGGATTTTATTTCAGGTTTTTTTGCTTCATTTCAAGTCTGTTTCGTCTTTTTTATACACTGCCTGGCGGCGATAGCTGGAGCGCGTTGTTCACTAAAAAAACCCTTATCCCCCCCCCAATTTGTTTTGAATAAGCTTTGAATATATGTAGAAATAAAATCACCATTTTCTGTTTTTTTTTATCTTGAAGAACTCGTCCATGTGTAGAGAGAAGGAGCAGTTTGTATGAGTTTCAGGTGTATAGCGAGGTGTAGAGCAGGCAGGTATTGAGAAGGTCCGTTCAAAAGCAAAAAAGTGAAATTCCAAGAAATAAAACAAAAAATAAAAGATAATTTCGAGACAAATACAAAAATTCCCTCGTAGATGCTCAAAAAACATGCAAGAAAGCTCGAGAATACTGAACGATGATGCAGGCGTTTCTTTAAGTCAAATGGAGGGAAACGCCAGCACCCAGCGAGATCTTTTATCACAGAAAATATTTTATTTCAAATTTCAATGAAAATTATATTCACTTTTTCAAACTTCCCGCCTCTTGTTCACTCTGGGGCTCTCACGGTGACCTCCAGCCAGCAGCCTGAGCGAACGATGTTCAGCCTTCCCTTTGGTAATTCTCTCTGCTGATCCTCAAAAATATATTTAAAAACATATTCTTCAACAAAAATTCATTTATTTTAACCGCTGCATCACCCAAAATAAATAAACACAGCACAGAAACTACCCCCNCCCCCCCCCCCCCCCCCCCCGGCTTGAGAGAGCTGCAGGAAGCAGGCAGCGTGAGGCGCCCAGCCTCTGCCTCAGTACGGCCTTCTCTGAATACTTGTATTTATTTACATTTAATCATCTATTTAAATATTTTATAAATGTTTCTAATATTTCATTTTACTTTGTTTTTTCTGTATTGGCGATAGAGAGTAAGCCGCACGCCGTGTGCTCTCCTTTTTGCTTCGGTGTGAACAGATGTTTTTTCAATAGAGTCTGAAATATTCATCTTTTTGAGTATTTTCAGTTTAATTAAATAATTTTTTGTGTTAATTTAATTCCCCCTTCAACTCCAGTTGATAGAAAAACACTAAACAGCATATACAGTGAAGGTGTGTTCTATACTTTTTAGTAAACGATAGTCTTCTGCCTTAGCTGGTGCCCATCGTGAGCTGCAACAGAGTTGAACTTCTTAATATAAAATTTCTCATAAACAGCTGACATCTTCTCCGATCCCCAGACGTCCCGGAGACAAAAGAATAATCTCTTGATGCTGGTGGAGGGAAGAGGCATGTGTGTTGCAGCAGTTCTTGCTGCACCTCCTACTGCAAGGCAAACAAACATAAAAGCATCCTGAACCCCCCTTTTGTAGAGTTGCTAGACTTGTGATTACCTCTAAGTAGCCACCCTGAGCGCGCCGATAAGTTCATCAACCCACACCACGGTACACCTGAATATCTCAGCCTCCCCAAAGAGCAAGCGCCCTCATGTATCTAGTTGCCCAGCAAGGGGTGGGAGGGCTGGAGGAGGCAGAGAAGGAGGCGGCAAGAGAGGCCAGAGGCCAGAACACAAAAACTGAGACAAAGAGAAGAGCAAATACTAGCGGCTGGAGCCGAAGTTCCGTATACTTGCTGCGGCTGCTGCCGGCCGGAACACACTGCAGCAGCCCTAGCCCGTTGCATGGCCACTGATCACACAAGAAGCTCTGTGCGTTGAACCTGGGTCAAGAGCTGCTTTTAAATGCGGTTATCGTTGCCTGATAGAAAATATATAGTTAACAGCAACCGACAAGCCGTAGCAGAAGTCCAGTAGGACCGCTGTCTCCCCAAGCCCTGAACCTGGTGAGCGCCGCAGAAATACGAAATAATAGCCGTTATTAAAAATATTTTATTGTTATTATTATTACTAATGTAGTAATAATAACCTTTTAATAACGTTTACTATGAAAAGAAGAGGAACTGTCGTCGGCGGCTTTGCTGGGCTCCGTGCACAGAACACACCGGAGCGACAATCGGCCGCATGAGAGAGGAAGTAAATATAAAGATTCCGGCCAAACAAAACACATCGCCGAGCATCTTTTTAGTTGCATGCAACCCAGCTTTCAGATGTGCTGTTTATCCCCAGGTTTGTGCTTGCCACCGCAGTGGATGTAGCTGCACCGCAGGAGGCGTTTCCCGCAAGCAGTCCTTAGAAACGCGCGTCACCCGGCATTCATCCAGGTATAGTATATTTAAAATAGTATTCTCGTTTTCTGTGGCATCTACGAGTAAGAAACCGCGCACTCATCAACTGCTTACCATCCAAGTGTTCCGTCCCCCCGTGATGTGAGTACAACTTTGTGGGGATTGAAAAATTCGGGGCTTTCAGTAAAGAATATAGAAAAAGTTTTTTTAATTTTATGATGACATCTCCACTATCACGGTATATTACATATGATATAAACCAGCAGGCTGAACCGAGAACAATCAGCAAATGACCTTCTATTCAGCGTACGCAGAACTTCCTTGTTGGCGGCTTGCACTTCTTTTTTCTAAGAACACATCTCGCGGCGGAAAGCCTTCACGACAGTGCTTTCTCTACACCCCCGCAGTGGCGGTGGGGCTCACAGCTGGAGGCCTCAACCGCCAGAGTGACGAGCGTCAGCGATAGAACCATCGTGAGCTGCAATATGGTTGAACTACCCAAGATAAGAACTCCCCCAGAGCAACTCACTTCGGCTCCGATCGCTGCGCTCTCGGGGTGCACTGATACGAATGTCATGGGCGGGTAGAGAAAGGGCCCAGCCTCTCATGAGTTGCACCCCACTCGGCTGCAACTCGTGCTGCAGTGCAGCCCCCCAGAAGAACAGGCCGGGGATAAACTTTTGCTGCATGCAGTACCCGTGTAAGGAATTGTTAAACACTTACTCGGCCCCCAGCAGCCTGCACGGGCTCCACCTCCACCTGTACACGTACAAATACGAGTATCCCCAGCTCTGTTTCTGGTTGATCTCTTATAACATCAGCATAAGATTAAGATATTTAGAAGTATAAGTTTAACTATAGACACGAAGTACCTCTTCTATACACCCGAAGAAGTGTGTGTGTAGACAGAAGACAATGCTGCTGCTGCTGCTGCTGCAGCTGCTGGGCTTCACGATTTTTTTTAATCATAAATATGTATGCATGCAGCAGTATCCCGTGTAGATGCTGGCGATCAGCCCCCACTAAAACGGATGATTATAAGGGGAAATATGGTATTTTATTAATTTAAATAAAAAATATAATAATTATTTTCTAATTATTTTCTAAATAGAGAAAAAAAAAACAAAATTTATCATAGATTTACACCTTTCGGGCTGTCGTGCTGCATGCAGCCCCATACTCTGTTAAGCCTCGGTGCTTGTTGCCATGGTTTCTTGCAGAGGGGAAAGTTTGCGTGTGTTTGTTTCAAAAAAAAAAA
>NW_013573178.1:1432-3131 GCF_000499745.2 Eimeria mitis | reverse complement strand
TAAATAAATAAATACATATTTTTTTTTTTTTTTTAGGTTGCGGCCGGTACAGTGGTGGGCACGCGCAGCGTCATTCTTTTTTATATTTTCATCGATTTTGCTTCGATTTAAAAAATGCAGCAATTTGGGATTATTTAAGAGACAAATATGTACAGTCTCTTTTGTCTCTTTCGTACATACACCCCAAAAAAAATAATTATTTTTCTTCTTTTTCTTCTCTTTATGCCGCGGATACTCTTATACAAAATACACACATGTATACACACACACTATATACACACACACACCAAACGAGCAAACTACCTCTTCTCGGTGATCACGAGGGGGGACCCCAAGGGGGCCCCCAGGGGGGCCCCCAAGGGGGGCCCCAGAGGGTTCAGGGGGGCCCCCAGGGGGGGGGGTGCCCTGGTGGTGGGGTTGGGTTGCATAATAGGCGGCGGAGACAAGGGAATCGAGGGGCTGCTACAAGGGGTACAGCTGATGCAGCTGCAGCAGCAGCAGGAGCAGCAGCAGCAGCAGCAGCGGGAGCAGCAGGAGATGGTTTTGCTGCTGATGGGGCTGTTGCTGCTACTAGCGATGCTGGTATTGCTCAGCAGCAGCAGCAGCAGCAACAGCAGCAGCAGCAGCATGCAGCTGCAGCAGGAGATTTCTCCCAGGGGGAGTCTGAGGAGGAGCACAAAGAAAGCCAAATAGAAATAACAAACGAACCCCCATCGATGCAGCAGCAGCAACAGCAGCAGCAGCAGCAGCAGCAGCAGCAGGAAGAGCAGCAGGAGAAGAGTCTGATGAAGGAAGACGTCGACGACCTATCTCCTGCAGCAGCAGCAGCAGCAGCAGCAGCAGCAGCAGGAGCCGGAGAAGCAGCACGATTAGAAGCAGCAGCAGAACCAGAACCAGCACCAGCATCAGCAGCAGCAGCAGCAGCAGCAGCAGCAGCAGGCGCATGCAGCGTATCTGTCTCCTCATCGACAGAAGGAGACAACCAGGAGAGACAGCTGAGCCTTATTCTTTCTTCGCAATTAGAATACCAAAGAGAGATATATGAGGTATCCAGCAACACTCTCTTCTGTCTCCTTTTCTGTCTCCTTTTTTTTGTTTTGTTTTGTTTTGTTTTGTTTTGTTTTCTTTTGTTTTCTTTTCTGTCTCCTTTTGTTTTATTTTGTTTTATTTTTTTTTTGTTTTGTTTTGTTTTGTTTTGTTTTCTTTTTGTCTCCTTTTGTCTCCTTTTGTTTTCTTTTGTTTTTTTTTGTCTCCTTTTGTCTCCTTTTGTTTTATTTTGTTTTATTTTGTTTTGTTTTCTGCCTCCTTTTGTTTTATTTTGTTTTCTTTTCTGTCTCCTTTTCTGTCTCTTTTTCTATCTCCTTTTCTGTCTCCTTTTGCCTCTTTTTGTCTCCTTTTGTTATATTTTGTTTTGTTTTCTTTTGTTTTCTGTTGTTTCCTTTTCTGTCTCTTTTCTGTCTCCTTTTCTGTCTCCTTTTGTCTCCTTTCTCATTCTCTTTCCTTGTGTTTCTTTCTTTTCTTTATTTTATTTTATTTTATTTTATTTTATTTTAATTTATTTAATTTTCTCTTCTTCGTAATAAAATAACAAAATAAAATAAATAAATATATAAATAAAATAAAGATAAATAAATATATAAATAAAATAACGATAAATAAATATATAAATAAAATAAATATAAATAAAATATATAAATAT
>NW_013573178.1:228-1294 GCF_000499745.2 Eimeria mitis | reverse complement strand
TTTTTTTTTTTTTTTTTTTTTTTTTTTTTTTTTTTTTTTTTTCTGTCTCTCTTTTTCTTTCTCTGTCTCTTTTTTTATTCTTCTGTCTCTTCTTCTTATTGTGTGTTTTTTTCTGTCTCCTTTTTTTTATTTTTTTTTGTCTCTTTTTCTTTTGTCTCTTCTTTTTTTTTTCATTTTTGTCTTTTTTTTTATTTTTGTCTCTTCTTTTGTCTCTTCTTCTTATTGTGTGTTTTTTTCTGTCTCTCTTTTTCTTCTTTTTCTGTCTCTTCTTTTTCTGTCTCTTCTTCTTTTGTTTCTTCTTTTGTCTCTTCTTTTTCTGTCTCTTCTTTTTTCTGTCTCTTCTTTTTCTGTCTCTTCTTTTGTCTCCTCTTTTTCTGTCTCTTCTTGTTTTTCTTTTTATTGTGTGTCTTCTTTTGTCTCTTCTTTTTCTGTCTCTTCTTTTTCTGTCTCTTCTTTTCTCTCTTTTTCTTATTCTGTCTCTTCTTGCTGCTGCCTGCAAGCATACATTTGCCTCTCCTGCTGCTCCCGCTGCTGCTGCTGCTGCTGCTGCTGCTGCTGCTGCTGCTGCTGCTGCATGCAGGTAGCGATAGCGGACCTGGAGTGTCGTCGCCAGGAGCTGCTGCTGTCTGTCTCCACGCTAGCAGCAGAAAATAAAAAAGCAGCAGAAGAAGTTTTGCTGCTGTCTCAGCTCACTGCAGCAATGCAAACTGATCTCCATGCAGCAGCAGCAGCAGCAGCAGCAACAGCAGCAGCAGCAGCAGACACGCATGCAGCAGCAACACAACATTCACTTCCGGCTGCTGACCCTCATGAACAACACAGCGACACACAAACACACAAGCCAGATAGCGTTAGCAGCAGCAGCAGCAGCAGCAGCAGCAGCAGCAGCAGCAGCAGTAGCAGCAGTAGCAGCAGCAGCAGTAGCAGCAGCAGGAGCGGTAGCAGCGGTGATGCAGGAGGTGGAGAGACACCGGAGGAGGCCTTAGCAGCAGCAGCAGCAGCAGCAGCAACAGCAGCAACAGCAGCAGCAGCAGCTGTTGGGGGGCAGCAGCAGCGCAAGGCTGCT
>NW_013573178.1:0-128 GCF_000499745.2 Eimeria mitis | reverse complement strand
CAGCTCACTGCAGCAATGCAAACTGATCTCCATGCAGCAGCAGCAGCAGCAGCAGCAGCATTTTTTTTTTACACGCATGCAGCAGCAACACAACATTCACTTCCGGCTGCTGACCCTCATGAACAACA
>NW_013573177.1:2706-3281 GCF_000499745.2 Eimeria mitis | reverse complement strand
TTTTTTTTTTTTTTTTTTTTAGGTTTAAATGGCAATATTTAGTGATGGATGAGGCGCACCGAATAAAAAACGAAAAAAGTATACTCGCTGATGTTGTTCGGCGCTTCAACCCAAACCACCGTCTCCTCATCACCGGTACCCCGCTACAAAACAACCTCAAAGAACTATGGTCTCTACTCAACTTCATCATGCCTCAGGTCTGCTGCTCCTGCTCCTGCTGCTGCTGCTGCTGCTGCTGCTGGTGATGGTGATGGTGGTGGTTGTGTTTTTTTTTGTTTTTTTTTGGTTTTTTTTTCGTTTTTTTGGTGATGCTGTATCGAGGTCTTTGCACTGGTACTTCTCTCGTGTCTCCTCAACTTTATCCTGCTGCAACTTGGTTTGCTGCTGCTGCTGCTGCTGCTGCTGCTGCTGCTGCTGCTGCTGCTGCTGCTGCTGCCGCTGGTGATGGTGATGGTGGTGGTGGTGGTGCTGGTGGTGGTTTTGTTGTTGTTTGTTCCTTTTTTTCCTTCATTTTGGTGCTGCAGCAGCAGCAACAGCAGATACAATAAAAACAGCAGGAGCAGCAACAGAAGCAA
>NW_013573176.1:3267-4359 GCF_000499745.2 Eimeria mitis | reverse complement strand
CCTATAGATTTCACTCTCAAAATCCCGCTGTTCGAGGCCTTTACTGGCTCTCTCGGCTAACCATTCTGTTCCAGCTCCAACGCGGCATCTGTTAGAGTCTTCGTTTAAATTTAAAATTTAGGACCTACCGCCTAGCGCACGGAAATCCTGTCCTGCCAGAATGGAAGTCCACCCACTTAAAGCAGTCCACGGCCCAGAAGCAAACGAAGCCTAGGAGTTACACGTACCGTCTGTACGACGACCCTTTTCCAGTTAAAATCCGCCCTCACAACTCTTTTCTTCAGCATGCTTTCATCCTTCACGCATACTTAACGTACATAAGAAGGCTAAGTGGCACGACAATACATTTTCAGGTAGCGCGAATTTTTGTCACGGTGCCTTTGCTCCTTCCACTCGCCGACACTCGCAATAGTATGCGCCTGTTTCCATTCCATTTACACCCAGATGGGTGTCTGCAAATCGGGTTGAGGGACCAAGCATACTTCCTGGTGTATTGTGCTAGCCTTAATTGGACACTGCACATCACTTTTAGCAGCTTTCTCACCCATGGCTCAGTTGCCAGCAAAATATTGCAGTGAAAAAGAAGGAAAATCGAACACCAACGGGCTGGAAGATGGTGGTGCACTGCCATGTTCACGTTGAGACCCCCGTAGCCTACTTATGTTCTTGGATGAAACTGCTCCTGAGCATAATGTATAGGGAGAGCGTACTGCCTTTTCCATGCAACTGTTGTGCCTGTCGCTTTGATCATCTACTGTCTGTCGGATAGCCGGGCATACGAGACGTCGAGTTACAGGCCTTGCCATCGCGTGTCGAGTTACCACAGACAAATTCCAGAAGCTACAACCTCATTCGAGCGTTCTTACACGTTCAACAGATACGCTGGTCGAGAGCGATTCGAAGGATCAGCCCTTTACAGCATTCCAGCGCTTCCACTGGTAAACCGTAGTCGCAAACCTGTTGCCGGATTCTCTTCCATACATGCTATTCGACGGGCAGGCTTACTGCCTGATTTGTAGTGCTCCAACACAGCAACAGTGCATTCACCAATAAACTACCGCTGCGCTCATGCGGCCCGCACTACATTCGCCA
>NW_013573176.1:2520-3167 GCF_000499745.2 Eimeria mitis | reverse complement strand
GCTATTCGACGGGCAGGCTTACTGCCTGATTTGTAGTGCTCCAACACAGCAACAGTGCATTCACCAATAACCTACCGCTGCGCTCATGCGGCCCGCACTACATTCGCCAGAGCCGAACGAAAAGCACTCCAAGCATTTAACATGAGCCTAACAAAATGCACGCCAAGCACCTGGAATCGGCGAATGCGTGGGGACGGGACTTCTGCAGCCGCCCAGTGCTTTTCTACGGGCATATGGCACAGCGGAACCACAATATGTGCTCACTGCCTGGATCCCGAAGTTCAGATTCTGCTTCACTACGCCCGCCATTACTCTCTTTAGTCTAATCCCCGGCAAACACGTTCAGTGGCAGGGAAGGACCGTCGAAAACAGTCGAAGATGCTGACGCGCATCTTTATTACTACGCTGCAACTCTCTCTTGCACCGATGAAACACTGCCGAATTTATCGTGGCCGTCCCGGTACTTTTTTATCGTTTCAAGCAAGCATAAGTTTGAGCACACGAGCGAGGAAGAGCTTACCGCCTGTTTCATGTACCTGATGGATCTTTCAATTTTATCGCCCGTTTTCCATTCGTCAGCCACGCATTCAAGGCGCCGAATTATGGGTCTCACAATAGCAGCGTGTGGGTGTACTAGTGACAATTTA
>NW_013573176.1:2124-2420 GCF_000499745.2 Eimeria mitis | reverse complement strand
GCATAAGTTTGAGCACACGAGCGAGGAAGAGCTTACCGCCTGTTTCATGTACCTGATGGATCTTTCAATTGTATCGCCCGTTTTCCATTCGTCAGCCACGCATGCAAGGCGCCGAATTATGGGTCTCACAATAGCAGCGTGTGGGTGTACTAGTGACAATTTGCAAAAAGGCACAGCTCACTTACGAAGTTCCGTAGTGTACTACCGATAGGCTCGCTGTAAAGGATTGAGCGACTAAAGCTGTTCCTGGCACCCCGCGCCTCCACTGGTAAACCGTAGTCAAAACTCTGCTGCCT
>NW_013573176.1:0-1933 GCF_000499745.2 Eimeria mitis | reverse complement strand
TTATCATGGCCGTCCCGGTACTGTTTTATCGTTTCGAACAAACATGCGTTTGAGCACACGAAAGACGAACGGCGTACCGCCTGTTTCATGTACCTGATTGATGGTTCAATTGTATCGCACGCTTTCCATGCGTTAGGCACGCATGCAGGGCGCCGAATTATGGGTCTCACAAAAGCCGCGTGTGGGTGTACTAGTGACCATTCGCAAAAGGGCACAGCTCACTTACGACGTTCCGTAGTGTACTACCGATAGGCTCGCTGTAAAAGATTGATGAACTAAAGCTGTTCCTGGCACCCCGCGCTTCCACTGGTAAACCGTGGTCAAAACTCTGCGGCCGCATCCCACTCCACGTATGTTATTTGATGGCCAGGCTTACTGCCTGATTTGTGGTGCTCCAACATAGCAACAGTGCACTCATCAATAACCTATCGCTGCCCTCACGTGGCCCGCACTACATTCGCCAGAGCCAAACAAAATGCACTCCAAGCATGTAGCATCAACGAACGTGTGGGGACGGTCCTGCGCAGGCCGTCCACCGCTCTCCCCCGGCCGTATGGGGCACAGATCGTAGAATTCAACACAACTAAACAATTGTAGATAATCTCGTGGGAGTTTGGCAGCCTTTTGAACTATGAGGGTGTGTACCGTATATGCACAATATGCTCACAGGCTGAATCGCGAGGTTCAGATTCTGCCTCATTACGCTCGCGATACTTTTGTCAGCCAGGTCGCCGTCAAAATTGAATTCACACAAAGACAGATTCTTCAAGGCCAACCGGAGGGTGTCGACAAACAGAGTATCGTCTAAGATGTAGGCCAATAAATTAAATTGTGCTCTCTCTCAGGAAAGCCAGTTTGACCATTCGCAAAAGTTTGCGTGTGCAGCAGAGTCCGCACCGTCAAATTGCATGCACGGTCCTTGTGCGGTAGCTGGTTCTTGGTGGCCTAAAACAGGTTCGTGGCGCGCTCTACAGGTGGCAACCGAATGGACATTGTGTCAGTACATCACATTTCTGCGAAGTATATATAACGCACGCTCCCTGGGAAACATCTGCTGTTCGGTCTGCGCTAAAGCCTTTGCACATCCATGAACTCTTAATAGGCAGCATACGGCCGGTTAAATCTGCACAGAAAGCATGTAGGCGTAGCCCCACATTCAGGACCCAAAATTATGCATCGTCAGGACATTTGTACGAACCGGGAATACCTTTGTAGCGTGAGGCAGTGCCCTTTCTCGAGCATAGTCGACGCAGTTCAAGGTTTCTGGAGGATAGCTGGCCTCCAATGTTTATGGTGCTTCGAACGAAATTGCGTTTCCATATTATCGTGTGATTTTCCCTCTTGTTAACTGCATCATGCCATGATTCGCATGCAGTACGCTTAGGATCTGACGCATGGAGCTTCGAGAGCTCCTCAGCGTAAACCAGTGTCTAATCCGTCTTACAAAATGCACAAGGACAGGTGTGTCTAAGAAAGGCCGCCCTTATCTAATTTCAACAGACATAATGCCACAGGATAGGAGATGCAAACTTGTGTCCGATGACTCGCGCTCGCCGATTGAACACCTTCCCATTCTTGTGCAGAAGAACCTGCTAGACTATCTTACGATAGACGATGCGCTATCCATATAGACATCGGCCTCACCCTCTGGTAAATTGGATCTTCACATAATGTCTTCCTTTTTTGCGGTCTTCAAACATCCGCTGCCGCATATAGACTGGGGAAAAATCAACATATACGCACGTCTGGTGAAAAGTCAGCGATCACTAAGCCAATTGCACTTATTCCTTTCGTCTACAAGAGAGAATGTTTTAAACCGGCCTACTGTTCCTGATGCACTGCTCTTTTGCTGGCGCTAGGGATCAAGCACGCCTCCTTAAGTTGCCAACTAGAAGCCTTTCGTATGCATCGGAAGACGAACGGAAATTCAGTA
>NW_013573175.1:3535-4181 GCF_000499745.2 Eimeria mitis | reverse complement strand
GGTGCAGCGGCTGGAGCCGCTGCATGCAGACCCCCTCACCAGCAGCAGCAGCAGCAGCAGCAGCAGCAGCGGCAGCAGCAGCAGCAGCGGCGGCGGGGGAGAGGGGGAGTCTGGTGCTGCAGTTGTGGTGTGCAACCAGGGCCGCCGCTTTGCTGCGGATTTGGTTATTTGTGCGCTGCACCCGCTTGAGTTGAGTTTGCTGCTGGAGACAACTGCAGCAGCAGCAGCAGCAGCGCCAGCAGCAGCAGCAGCAGCACCGCCAGCAGCAGCAGCAGCAGCAGCAGCAGCAGCAGCAGCAGGAGGGGCAGGAGGAGGAGGAGCAGCAGCAGAATATGGAGGGACGGCAGAAAGAGAGAAAGAAGCAGAGGCAGGAGCTGCCTATACACCCCAAGAGAAAGCTATCATAAGCAGCAACAACAACACAAAATATTCAGGTGTATGTACAGCTCATCGCTTCCTTTCTAGTCTCCCTTTCTCTTCTTTTGTAACTGTGCATGCGTTTGGCCCCCATACACCCCGGCGTGCTGCTGCTGTGGGGCGGGGCTGCTTCTACAGCCCCCAGCAGCTAGCAGCAGCAGCAGCAACAACAGCAGCAGCAGCAGCAGCAGCAGCAGCAGGGGGTGGTGGTGATGCAGCAGAAGCACTT
>NW_013573175.1:2635-3409 GCF_000499745.2 Eimeria mitis | reverse complement strand
GAGATGCAGCAGGGGTCCTCTACAGCAGCAAACCGCTGCTGCTGCATGCACAGGCAGCAGTACGAGTGCAGCACATAGAACAGCTGCTGCAGCACATGCAGCAGCTGCTGCTGCCGCTGCAGCTGCTGCTGCAACCGACTCCAACCCCCACCCTGCAGCAGCAGCAGCAGCAGCAGCAGCAGCAGCAGGAGCAGCAGGAGCAAGGCATGCAAGCAGTGCAGCTGCAAGGAGGGTTATTCGAGCAGCAGAGTGCAGCAGCAGCAGCAGCAGCAGCAGCAACGGAGAATGCTGCAGCAATGCGAGCTCTGGGGTTGCTGCTAGGAGCAGCAGAAGAAGCTGTGGATTTGCTGCTGCAGCGGGAAGGAATAGCAGCAGCAGCAGATCGATTGCTGCTGACGTCCAGGCTGTCTCTACAGGCTGAGCCACAATGGCCTCTCTTTATACATGCAAACAAACAAACAGAAACAGCAGCAGCAGCAGCAGCTGCTGCAGCAGCAGCAGCAACACCGCAGCAGCAACGACAACAGCTGCTGCTGCTGCTGCAGCAATTCAATCAAATACGAAACACACACTGGACAGGCAATGCAGCAGTTCATGCAGCATCCACTCCTCTCCCTATCCACACTCTTCACACTCACAACACACCACTAGCACAGGGGGCCCCCCAGGGGGCCCCCCATGGGGCCCCCCAGGGGACCCCCCATGCGGCTCCCCATGGGGCCCCCCAGGGGACCCCCCAAGCGGCCCGCCAGGGGGGCCCCCGTGGGGCCCCCC
>NW_013573175.1:728-2622 GCF_000499745.2 Eimeria mitis | reverse complement strand
GGGGGGCCCCCGTGGGGCCCACCAGGGGGGCCCCCGTGGGGCCCCCCAGGGGGGCCCCCGAGAGTACCCCGGGGGGGGCCTCTTGGGGGGCCCCAAAGGGGGCCCCCAAGAGGGCCCCCAAGGGGCCCCCCTGGGGGGCCCCCTTGGGCGTGAAGGAGATGCAAATGGTGATGATAAGGAGAAGGGTTTAGGAGAAGAGAAAGGGGAGAGTGTTAGGGTTTTGTTTGTGGATGCGCGGGAGGCGTTCCATAGAGAAAGGGTACAGAGGATGCCCTGGCTGCAGGTGGTGGGGCCTGCAGGGTGTTTATGGTGAGTTTTGTTTTTTTTTTTATTTTTTTTTTTGGTTTGTTTTGTTTTCTTTTTTGTTGGGTTTGGTGTATTATTTCTTTCTTTTTTATTATTTCACTTTTTTTTTAATTTTTCTTTTTTTCTCTTTCTTGTAGTTTTTCTCCTTCTTTTATTTCTTTTCCTTTTTCTGTTTCACATCATTTTTTCTTTCTTTTCTTTCTTTTTTTTTATTTTTTTTTCTTCTTTTTCTTCTGTATGCTGCAGCAGTGTGCATGCATGTGTGTATGTGTGTATACAGTGAATGGGGGCCAGGAGCCCGAGTTAAAGACGCAGCTATCCTGGCTCACCAAATAGGAAAACGGTAAGCTCAGCCTCTACACGCACCCACACCAGGTGTACGTACACCTGAAACAGCTGCATGTACACCTGAAACAGCTGCATGTACACCTGAAACAGCTGCATGTACACCTGAAACAGCTGCATGTACACCTGAAACAGGTGCATGTACACCTGAAACAGGTGCATGTACACCTGAAACAGCTGCATGTACACCTGAAACAGCTGCATGTACACCTGAAACAGCTGCATGTACACCTGAAAGAAGTGTGTGTACACCTGAAAATCAAGTGTATGTACACCTGGTATTTGGGTGTATAAGGTGTTTATTGGAATTAACGGGTCAATAAATTCTTTGTGTTGCTCTCGCCTCATGCTGATGATATGCATTTAATTTTTTTTATATTTTGCTGCATGTATCAGCAGCAGAGTTGCATCGTTTGTGTATTTCATTTTATTTTATTTTATTTTATTTTATTTTATTTTATTTTATTTTATTTTATTTTATTTTGTTTTTTTTTGTTTTTTTTTGTTTTTGGTTGCCGCACAGATTCGCTGACTTCCCTCGGGTATCTGCTGAGCTTCCCTCGGATTATACTGCTCGCCTCAACGGCGGGTGGGCATTGCGGGGTTCTGCTGCTGCTGCTGCTGCTCCTGCTGCTGCTGCTGCTGCTGCGGCTGCTGATGCAGGTGCTGCTGCTGCTGCTGCAGCTGCAAACTCCAAACACTAAAGTACCGCCTTCACCAGCTTTGCTCGGATTTGTGCATGCAACCAACATAACTCCTCCTTGATGCTACTGCTGCTGCTGCTGCTGCTGCAGCTGTACTGGCAGCAGCAAGGAGGAGGAAAACAGCAGCAGCAGCTGCAGCAGCAGCAGCTGCAGCAGCAGCAGCAGCTGATGTAGCAGCAGCAGTGTGTCTGAACTTTAACTGTTTTTGGTTAAGAGGGAAATGGAAAGAGTAAACAAAACGACAAAAAAAAAAAATAGAAAAAGGCAAATCCAGAGGAGAGAATAAAAACAGAAGTTTCGTTTGTTTTTTATTTTATACAAAAAAAAGTTTAATGCAATAAAAAAAGAAAGTTCTGCCTTTTCAGAGCACTGGAGTGTTAGGGTTTAGCTAGCTGAGCTGTATATACACCGCAGGTTTGTGTATGTATACACCACACAACCAACAGATGCCAGCAACTACAATTCTATTCATATCAAGACAACCGAAATATAGATGCAACTTCATGTGAAGATAAACAAAAACAGAAAACATCAACGCA
>NW_013573175.1:0-697 GCF_000499745.2 Eimeria mitis | reverse complement strand
TATATATATATATATATATATATATATATATATATATATATATATATATATATATATATATATACTTACTTTCTATAAGCAGGTGCAGCACCAACTCACCAGCTGGCTGCGTCTGCACCTCGCTAGCTGCCTGTAGCTAGCTAGGCACTTGCAGGTAGCTAGCTGCCAGCAGCTAGCTAGCTAGCCACCCTAATAAAGATAGATGTGCGTAGCACGTAGCCACCTATCTGTAGCTAGCTAGCCAGCTGCAGCTAGCTAGCTAGCTAGCTAGCTGCGGTGAGAGAGGAAGGGGGTTGATACGTGCTGTCTTAGCTTTAACTACTCGACTTATTTTTTGTTTAATTTTGCTGAAACTAAACAGGAAAAAACAGAAATTAATTTGAATTGACGTAAAAACAAGAGAAAGAATAAATAATAAAACAAAATAAAACAACAAAAAGACAGATGTTGGGTGTTTACAAATTCTGCAGCAGAGCTGTGCGGCAACGAAAGCAGGAGGAAAAAAGGAGAATTTAGGGTCAATTTTTTTGTTTTATTTAATTAAAAAATAAAATAAAACAAAATAACTAATTTTATAATTGTATTTTTATTGTTTTTTTAAAACAAAATGCAGAAATATACAGCTCCATACCAATGGTGTATGAGGTGACCCCCCAGCTGTGCTGCCAGTTCATCTTGCGTTGATCCCCGAACGAAA
>NW_013573174.1:3062-4182 GCF_000499745.2 Eimeria mitis | reverse complement strand
GCTGCAGGCTGTCAACCAGAAGTAAGGCTTTTGAACGAGGGTTTAGGGTTTAGGGTTTAGGGTTTAGGGTCTAGGGTTTAGAGTTTAGGGTCTAGGGTTTAGGGTTTAGGGTTTACACCCGTGACGTTGTCTAAGAGGGTCTTTAGGGTGCGAACTGCCAGCGGTGATTGCTGAGGGTTTAGGGTTTGCTGTGGTGTATGAGGGTTTATGAGGGTTTATTGTTTGCTAGCTTTTATCAGGGTTTAGGGTTTAGGGTGATAGGGTTTAGGGTTTATTAGGGTTTCTAGATGCAGGTGTATTAGTAGTAGACTCCAAGTATCTCTGCGTGTACTAAACATAACTACTGTGTGTTAGTGTTTATAAGGGCTAAGGGTTTATGAGGGTTTACGAGGGTTTATGAGGGTTTAGGGTTTATGAGGGTTTACGCATGCAGGTGTACTATAATAGACCCCAACTACCTCTGCGTGTACTAAACATAACTGCCGTGTGTTAGTGTTTATTAAGGCTAAGGATGTATGAGGGTTTATGAGGGTTTAGGGTTTATGAGGGTTTAGGGTTTATGAGGGTTTACGCATGCAGGTGTATTATAATAGACCCCAACTACCTCTGCGACCTGTGTGGGGCTGCCGTCGTCTGCAGCAAATTTTTTGCTTTTCGCTGCGGCCACTGCATGCATGCAGCATGCGTGCAGTCTCTGCTGCTCCCAGCCATGAGTAAACCCTAAACCCTAAACCCTAAACCCTAAACCCTAAACCCTAAACGCTTTATGATAAACCACAAGAAGCCTCTTCATATATATTATAAACCCCAAAACACTCGATGCTGCAGAGCCGATTGAAACGACACTGCCATCGCTGCAACACGCCGATCTGGGTTTAGGGTTTAGGGTTTAGGGTTTAGGGTTTAGGGTTTAGGGTTTAGGTTTTAGGGTTTAGGGTTTTGGTTTAGGGTTTAGGGTTTAGGGTTTAGGGTTTAGGGTTTAGGGTTTAGGGTTTAGGGTTTAGGGTTTGTTCATAGGCCCGGATGAACTGGCCAGATTTGACCGCAGCGTTGAGGCCCTCGCGGTGGCCATCAAGGAAAACTCCCCAGATGTTGAGGCGCTAGAAGAGTTAGAAACCCT
>NW_013573174.1:2945-3037 GCF_000499745.2 Eimeria mitis | reverse complement strand
TAAACCCTAAACCCTAAACCCTAATAAACCTTAACTGTCCCTAATAACCCTTCTTTATCCCTTGCAGCAAAAGAAGTAAAACACCATGCTGG
>NW_013573174.1:1695-2621 GCF_000499745.2 Eimeria mitis | reverse complement strand
GGGGTTTATTATTAGCTAGCTAGCTAGCCAGGTAGCTAGCTAGCTAGCCAGGTAGCTAGCTAGCTAGCCAAGTATCTAGCTAGCCAGGTAGCTAGCTAGCTAGCGAGGTATCTAGCTAGCCAGGTAGCTGGCTTGCTAGGTAGCTAGCTAGGTAGCGAGCTAGCTAGCTAGCCACTCTCGCCCATAGTTAGCTGGCTAGCTAGCTAGCTAGCTATTCGTTGCTTAGCTAGCTAGCCAGCGGCACAGGAGACAGGCTCACCTGCAGCGTCCCCGCCACTGCCGGTGTCTCCTCTGCTGGCTTGAAGGCCCCAAGCAGAGACCCTCACTGCTCCCTGGGGTAAACCCTAAACCCTAAACCCTAAACCCTAAACCCTTTCTTTTTGAGGAGACACTAGAGGAGACACCGACGAACACACTACTGCAGCTAGCCAAGGTGTTTACTGCGTATCGTTCTATCCTATTATATTCACCCTAAACCAAACCCCAGCTAGCTGGCTAGCTAGCCATAGCTAGCTCAACAACCTAAACAACTGCGTTTTCTACCGCGCCATCTCTAGCTGGCTAGCTGCAGCTAGCACGCCACAGCTAGCTAGCTAGCTAAACCTAGCTATGTACGGCTAGCTAGCTACAGCTAGCTGTCACCACTGCCCGAAGCACTTAGGCCCCTTCATGCTCCCCTTAGAGAGAAAGTCAAGAAAGCAGCTCAGGCGGCTGCAGCTGTCAAACTGTGCTCGGCAGCTAGCTAGCTGGTAGCTAGCTAGCTAGCTAGTAGCTAGCTAGCTAACAGCTAGCTACAGCGGCCTATTCAGGCGGGATTGCTGCATTGGCTGCTGCACTTGGCCTCTGAGTTAGCCATTCTACAGCTAGCTAGCTAGCTAGCTAGCTGGCTAGCTGGCTAGCTAGCTAGCTAGCTAGCTAGCTAGATG
>NW_013573174.1:799-1566 GCF_000499745.2 Eimeria mitis | reverse complement strand
TATATATATATATATATATATATATATATATATATATATATATATATATATATATATATATATATGGTGCTGCATGCGCAGCTCACTCGACCTGTATCTGCTGCAGTTTGTCTCCTTTTTCTTCTATAGCCTCAGCAGCAGCAGGGGGCCCTATAAGTACAATAGACTCGTGAGCTTTGTGTATTGCTGTTTGTAGTTTAGTAGCGAGCTGCTGCAGCTGTGTTTTGTTTGTGTTTAATACTTGTTTTCTATATATGCTGCGGTGTATAGGCAGCTCATCAGCTAGATATTCATTCAGGCTTCTTAGTCCCTTTGCCTCAACAGAAAGAGGAAAGTCTAAAGAGGAGACAACAGGCAGTATAGCCTCAAGTATATATTGTTCTTCTTTTTCTTTTTCTTTTTCTTCTTTTTCTTTTTCTTTTTCTTTATCTGTATCTGTATTTATTTGTACTGTCTCTGTTTTATTTATATTTTTTTCTTTATTTAACTCTATAAGAAACTCAGCAGCACCGCGACAAACGGAGACAGTTGCTGCTGCTTTGGGGTCTCTGTAGCTCATCATCGTCAGCAGCCCGTCAGGTGTATACCGAGCCCAGCCCCCATAAGCCCCCCCAACCTCTCGCACTTGTTTTAATATATATAATAAGTCTAGCTGTGTTACCCCCACCACGTCAGACCCTGTATAGGCCTCACCCGGAGAAGATAAAGGATAAGATATAGATACGTCGCTCACCTATACACACAAAACACACATACACATTTGTTTC
>NW_013573174.1:0-722 GCF_000499745.2 Eimeria mitis | reverse complement strand
TATATATATATATATATATATATATATATATATATATATATATATATATATATATATATTACAGGAGTTCAAACCCTCAAGTAAACCCTAAACCCTAAACCCTAAACCCTAAACCCTCAGAAAAACAGTAGCAATACACCAACTTCTCGTGTAAAGCCCTGCAAGTACATCGAGACTCCCCTCCCCCCCAAACCCTAAACCCTAAACCCTAAACCCTAGACACTAAACCCTAAACCCTAGATAAGCTTACAAGTGAAGGCATGAGGTAAGCAGTCCGTATGTGTTGCTGCTGCAGCAGTTGCTGCTGCTGCGCCTGCATAGCCCATATAGGGTATCTATCGAATCTGTGTTTAATGAGTGTTTTTTTGGTGTCTCCTTTTTTACTGTCTCCTTTTTCACTGTCTCCTTTTGTAGCATCAAAAGGTAAACCCTCAGGGAGAGCTTTTATTATGTCTAGCAGTGGGGCTCGCCCCGCCCCCTCCACTGCTGCTTCTATACTGTCTCCGTCTCCCGTTATATTTATTATTAAATTCTGTCGCTGCAACAAACGCAAACGAATTGATGCTAACCGAGAAGCAACAGAACCCCAGTCTGCCTCAGCCTGAGATACACATACACATACACATACAAACCCTAAACCCTAAACCCTAAACCCTATTTATATATATATATATATATATATATATATATATATATATATATATATATATATATATATATAT
>NW_013573173.1:3438-4453 GCF_000499745.2 Eimeria mitis | reverse complement strand
GAGGGGGAGGGGGAGGGGGGAGAGAGGGAGGGGGGTGAGGAAGGGTTTAGGGTTTAGGGTTTGGGGTTTGGGGTTTGGGGGGAGTGTTTAGGGTGTATGGGTGTTTAGGGTTTAGGGTTTCGAGTGTATAGAGCATGTATGTATGGATGCATGCATGCATGCATATTTGTATTAGTTGTTTTGGGGCTTGGATGCATGCATGCATGCATGCAGGGGACGAATATTTTACTTTTTTGTTGGATTGTGAGGAGGGGTCTGCATGCACTCTTTTGCTGCGGGGCGGCAGCAAAGACGTCCTCAATGAAGTCGAACGGTAACACTACACCTCTCGGGTGTATAGGCAGCTCGTGCATGCATCAGGTGTATAGGCAGCTCAAAACTTTCAGGTGTATAGGCAGCTTGTGCATACATCAGGTGTATAGGCAGCTCGTGCATGAACCAGGTGTATAGGCAGCTCTTGCATGCAGCAGTGGTATGGGTAGCTTGCATGTTTCAGGTGTATAGGCAGCTCGTGCATGCATCAGGTGTATAGGCAGCTCGTGCATGCACCAGGTGTATAGGCAGCTCTTGCATGCACCAGGTGTATAGGCAGCTCACAAATATACTACAACGGCATGCGTTGCATCCCCCAACCGCCAACCCCTGATACAGTATTCTGTTTGGGGCTGTGTATGTGCATGCATCTGCATGCATGCATCTGCATGCATCTGCATGCATGCATGCATGCATGCATGCGCATGCATGTGCATGCATGCATGCAGGAACCTTCATGACGCTCTGAACGTCGCCCGAAATATAATGTTAGAGGGGAGACTCGTGCCGGGCGGAGGAGCAGCAGAGATGGCTATTGCTGCGAGGCTGCTGCAAAAGGCAAAAAGTAAAAAAGATATGCATGCATGCATGCATGCATATGCATGCATATGCATGCATGCATGCATGTGTGTGTGTAGGGATGGATGGATAGATGTGTGTATACTTTGTTTTGTGTGAATTCGTTTTTTTCTTCTTTTTCTTT
>NW_013573173.1:2627-3338 GCF_000499745.2 Eimeria mitis | reverse complement strand
ATATATATATCAATGAAATACCATTTATTTTATTTTATATTTCTTTTTTATTTTTATTTATTTTTTTTTTTTTTTAGGTTTAAGACAAAAGACGAAAGAGAGACGTGGCAGCAGCAGCTGGAATCCCTCAGAAAGTTTATGGCGATGATATAAACAAAAAAATAAAAAAAAAAAATAAATAAATAAATAAATAAATAAATAAATAAATATAAATGCAAAAACACAATTCAATACAACATATGCATACATGCATGCATGTGTTTGTTGTGTGTGTGCATGCATGCATGCATGCATGCAAGTAGAACTACATGCATGCATGCATGCATGCATGCATGCAAGTAGAAGTGCATGCGTGCATGCATGCATGCAGTGCATGCATGCATGCATGCGTGCATGCATGCAAGTAGAAGATCCGTGTAAATAACGAGTGCATGTAATAAACAAATGCATGCATGCATTCATGCATGCATAGAACAAACTCATACATGCGTGCATGCATGCGTGCATGCATGCATGTAGGGGAATAAACAGGTGTACACATGCATGCATGCATGCATGCATGCATGCATGCATGGAGTAAACAAATGCATGCATGCATGCATCATTGCCTACATAAACAAATGCATGCATGCATGCATGCATGCATGCATGCATTTGTTTACAAAAACAAGTACATGCATGCATGCATACGTTTGCTTACATAAACAAATA
>NW_013573173.1:0-254 GCF_000499745.2 Eimeria mitis | reverse complement strand
GAGAAATCCAAACACACCAAAGAAGGGATCACGTTCTGTACTGCTAGCCTACACAACAAAACAAATATATTTTTTTTTATTTTTTTTATTTATTTTGTTTGTTTTGTTTTTTTGTTTTGTTTATTTTTTTATTTAATTTGTTTGTTTTGTTTGTTTTGTTTGTTTTGTTTGTTTGTTTGTTTTTTTTTGTTTTGTTGATTCGTTAATTTGTTTTGTTATTAGTTCATTAGTTTATATATATATATATATATATA
>NW_013573172.1:2259-4185 GCF_000499745.2 Eimeria mitis | reverse complement strand
AATGCATAATTTCGGTGTGCTTATTGGTACTGTCACGTTTCAGCCTGTATGGGAGCACGCACGGATGTGTCTGCGCATCTGTGTAGGTTCACGAGATTGCAGTGTTAAAACCGATGGGATGCCCCCCTGGTGGTTTTCCGAACTAGGCTTCTCGTGGCGGGCTGTTCAGAACAAGTCTCAATAAGCATCAAAAGGCGAGCGCACCAGAGGCCAACGTCGCCTTCCTAACATGTGTTTGCTTTGACGTTCACCACTTTCTTTGGTCTTCAAAAAGTCTACGATTCGACGACGCTACCGCATTCAGCCAGCCGCATTTCCAGGCAGTTGGCGTTCAGCTCCCCCGTAGTTCGCTTGCCCTGGTTCAATCCACCCCCGTCGGCTGATAGGAAAATACGGGGTTTCTGGCTAAGCGTTGGGCGGCCTGCATGTGCGCGCAATGTTTTTGTGCGCAGTCTGTGTACGCGCGTCTGCAGCCGAGGTGTGGCGAAGCCTCTTCTGGTGCTGTGTTTGCTTGCTCGTTCGCCCAGGAAGNCGCAAAGATGGCTGAATAATTGTAGGCTGCCTGACAGCCGGCCTGGAGTATGCATGCATGCGTGGAGACGTACTAAGTTGGAGTGTGAGGGGAAGTGGGGGCTGGCTTTGCTTTAGTCGCGCTCTGCTTGGGTATCTACTGAGGTGGAGTGTATTTGCGCAGCTATGCGCATTTGCGATACAAAGCCGGTTGGCACAAAATATATCAGTGGATAGAGGAGATATGTGTGGAGCGCAATACGTAGTACGTACGAGGCAGTAGCGGATGGGCGGTGATTTGCGTTAAACGCCTCGTATTGCTGATGGCCAGTTCGGTTGTGTACGATGGCTGTTCCTGTGCCGCGAAAGGGGATTCGCGTGGTGGGAGTCGGCCATCGACGGCTCCAGCAGGAAATGAGTAAGCACGCATGGCGTTTGCACAGAAGATACAGAGGCGATAGCTCCTCGTGAAGCTGTTGGGCATCCCAAGGCATACGCGGCCCTGTAGTGCAATCAGATGCTTTTGTTACGGCGAAGTTCTTGAAGATGCGTATTGCTTGGCATAGCTTTATTTTACCGTAGTACGACTGGCCTTATTTCGTCCACGTTTGGTATATCACGGCAACGCGTTCATGACATTCCGGCATAGTTGGCCAATACCAGCGAGGCGCGGACACTCGGCGCGCACTTGCGTTATGTTTCCAGCATGTCCTGAGCATTTTCAATTTTTGCATTCTCTCCCGCAAGTTGCGATTTGCCAGGAGCGCCCCATGCAGCCAACGGCAATGCTTAGCAACTGGCAGTAATTGTAGGGTTGGTTCGTTTCCCCTGCTTGCAATCAGGTTCGTTTGCTGATAAACGTGTACTACCCATTTGGCGGACGGGTAGGCGACCTGCCTCTGTTACGGTCGTGGTTGCTTACAAGCTTTATGCTCCGGTCAACAGATACAGCTTAGCGAAGCCTTTCCTGGCGTTGCGTTCTCGAGTTGTTTTGACCAGAGGATAGGTACATGACAACGTGAAGGAGTTCCGGAGATGCGAATTTCTTAGAGCATGGCGATGTTTGTAGCAAGCCTGACGCATTCCAGAAAAATGGATTTTCTCGGCGCCGTAATGGATATTGTTGCGTTTTAGCCTGTGAGCGCAACAATGGATGTGAATTTACGTGCGTGCTGATTCAGGCGTTTGAGTTGTGATAAATGATGTTTGTTTGGTGTTGAGGCGCGCGTCGTTGTTGTTCGTTGTGTCGGACTATTTTGTGGTGAAATATGGGTTCTGCGAGGCAGCGTGAAACATTCCTAACGGCAGCAGCGGATGCAGCACTTATTGATCGCAATATGTGGTGGGAACGCGACTACAACGCGATTTGTGCCAAGCTTCTAGTAGCATTGTTCTGTGAACCCGATTGTGTAAACC
>NW_013573172.1:0-2152 GCF_000499745.2 Eimeria mitis | reverse complement strand
ATTTGTTTGTAGGACGGCCAAAATAGCACAAGCAAGTTCATCTTCCGGGAGTGTTTGTGGGTGCTGGTACGTTTCAGCCGGTACGCGAGAAGTCCTGGATGTGTATGTGCATGCATGCAGTTTTACAAGGTTGCGGTGTCAGAACCAGAGGAGCTCGTTTCCCGTTATTCATTATCGGCTTTGCTATCTGCCCATATCTTTGCACTACGCGCTTACGAGGCAACACGGTGCACTACCTACCGCTGCAGTGTAATGGCGCGACAGTATCTGTGGAACACAATGCGTAGCAGGAAGCGGCGGCCGGAAGGCAATTCTTTGAGCTAATCGTTTAGTCGTATTGACGAACATTTCAGTTTGGGGTGATGATGGGTTTTCTGCGGAGAGGTGGAACAGCCAAGGGCTCGGAGCTCCGACAGCGCGCCAGCGCCGACGGTGTGCCAACAGACGTTATGTAAATATTCACGGTTCTTACGCGAAGGTATGCGGAATCTGTCGCTGTTTGTGCAGTTACCAGGCGACGCAAAAAAGATGCCCGATGTGTAGTGCAGGCGGGCTTTGCTGGCATGTTGGGTATGGGCAAGCTGCTTTGACTCGGTAATGGGTGCAATTTATGATTGTGTCACAGCTGTTGCTGTGCCCCCGTTCGGCATATTACGGCAAAACGCCCACATCTGTCCGACATAACAAGCAGAATCAAACGAGCAGAAGGCCCTCAGTCTACGCTTGAGCGGCGTTGCAAGCATGCATTTAATGTTTTCGATTCTCGTATGTCTTCCAACAAGAAGAAATGCGACAAAACACCCTGTGCACCGAATTTCGTCATTGTGCTGGTAAGCCCAATATCTGGTTTCATTCGCATGCCGAACGAAGGTCCAGTCCACTTGCCGCCAACGGTATACGCAGTATTTGGCAGAGAGCTCGGAGACCTGTATTGTTGAGCATCGTGGACGTACGGAATTGGTTTGCCGCCGCGCGTTTGCAGCCGGGCTTTGAGAAGACCGTTGTCACTCGCTGCGATGCGCTCTGCCTTTGACAGAAAGTATGCAAAAATTAACTGTCAGAACGCATCCGATTCGCTTCACGTGGCACCCAAACCGGTCGGTAGCTTGTAGGAAGTAGCCCAGGCAGTGCATCTTCCAGGAGCGCTTGTGGGTCTTGCAACGTTTCAGCCGGTACGCGAGAAGGCCTGGATGTGTATATGCATGCATGAGGATTTACAAGGCTGCAATATCAGAGGATATTGTTAGCTAGTTTCCCGTTATCCGTTACAGCCATTGCTATCTGCTCATATCGCGTGTTGTAGCGTTGTGCAATGCGGTTGTGGGGCGACACATATCACTATTAACCGCTCCAGTGAATTGGTGAGACAGTATCTGTGGATCGCAATGCATGACGAAAGGTGGCGGCGGGAAGGCAATGCTTCGTGCCGTCCCGCCGCAAAGTCAGAAGTGTTGAGGGCCATTTCGGTTTTGGGTGACGATGGTTTTATTGCGGGGAGCCGGAACAACCAAAGGCACGGAGCGCCGAAGGCGCGCCAACAGATGTCATGTAAATATTCGTGGCGGTTAGGCGAAGGAATGCGGAATCTGTCGGTGTTCGTGCAGTTAACAGGTAACGCAAAATGTAGGCGCCCTTTGTAGGGCAGGCGGGTATTGCTGGTATGGTGAGACTGGCAAATCTGCATTGACTTTGTAGTACAATTTATGGTTTTGTCACATCTCGTGTTTTGCCCGAGTTCGGCATGTCACGGCAAAACGCCCACGTCTGTCCGGCATAGGGGGTAGAAGCAAGAGAGGAGCAGACCCTCACTCTACGCTCACCTGGCGTTGCAAACGCGCATTAATCATGTTCGATTGCCGCCAGGTTTCCAACAACAAGAAATTCAAGGAGGAAAAGCTGTGCAGACAGTTGCATCGTTCTGCAGTTGAGCATACATTGGGGCTTTACGTGCATGCCGTTATCGAAAGAAGGTCCACTTGCTGCTAGACCTGGCTGCGTGAGCATTGTGGGCTTATGCAGTTTGTTTCCGCGCATCTACAACTGCAATGCCGTAATGCCTTTTCTGGTGTTTCACTTGCCACTTTTCTCGGGCAGAAAGTATGGCAATGATTACTTGCCAGATGCGCGGCAATGCAAAGTGTTTAGAGCACAA
>NW_013573171.1:19609-19996 GCF_000499745.2 Eimeria mitis | reverse complement strand
GCTGCTGCTGCTGCTGCTGCTGCTGCTGCTGCTGCTGCTGCTGCTGCTGCTGCTGCTGCTGCTGTATTTGCTGCTAGTAGTCCTCGGGCGTATACTATAACATATATAACACAAATAAATATATATTATTTTTAAATAAATTAATATATTTATTTATTTATTTATTTATTTATTTATTTATTTATTTATTTATTTATTTATTTATTTATGTTTGAGTGTGTCTGTGTCTTTGGTGCACATACAGCTGGCTGAATATTTTTTGTTGCCACCCCACAAGCACTGTCTCCTCTTTCCACTCTTCTTGGGGTGTATGTACACCCGGCAGCACGGGAGGAGACGATCCCAGCCCCCCCGCATGCAGCTGCTGCCGCAGCTTAACCTCAAAGC
>NW_013573171.1:18588-19404 GCF_000499745.2 Eimeria mitis | reverse complement strand
TATATATATATATATATATATATATATATATATATATATATATATACATATGTATGAGGTGTACTGCTGCGGTGTACGTACACCTGAGAGAGAGAGATATAAGCAGCAGCTGCAGCCGACCGCAGCAATGTTGCGTTTGTGGGGAGAATAATATAAATGAATAGAAGTAAACAACACCGCAGCAGCAGCAACAAACAGCTACGCAGCTGAGGTGTATATACACCTGAAGCAGGGTGTGGGCGTGCAGCAGCAGGCAGCTAGGAGGCGGTGGGTGGCGGTGTATTGTTAGGGTTTTATATTTTGTTTTTTTAATTTAAATATTTATTAAAAATTATTAATTATAATAAACAAAAAAACAAAACAAACAAAGAGACACCATACGACAGAGACGGGGCTGGTTGGTGTTTGTGTGTGTGCATGCCGGGGTGTAAAGGCAGCTCCTTCCTCTGCTCGACCTCTATATAAATTTAAATAAAAGTAAAATAAATTTAATTAAAATTAATTTTATTATATTACTGATGTTTTAGAATATTATTAGTTATTTTTTATACCTAAGTGGAGGTGTACATACACCGCACTGGGGTGTACATACACCTCAGCTCACCGCATTGGGGTGTATGTACACCTCAACGATGTATACATACACCGCGCCCGGGTGTATATACACCTGTACGTCTGCGCCTGTGTGAGGTGTATATACACTACGCTGAGGTGTACATACACCCCAGCACGCGGTGTATGTACACCCCACCTAAACCCTCAACTCATAGTAAAACGCCAAAACACCCAAACCACTTATTTAGATATTTATAAAAA
>NW_013573171.1:18282-18488 GCF_000499745.2 Eimeria mitis | reverse complement strand
TAAACAAAAAAACAAAACAAACAAAGAGACACCATACGACAGAGACGGGGCTGGTTGGTGTTTGTGTGTGCATGCCGGGGTGTATAGGCAGCTCCTTCCTCTGCTCGACCTCCATATAAATTTAAATAAAAATAAAATAAATTTAATTATATTTAATTTTATTATATTACTGATGTTTTAGAATATTATTAGTTAGTTTTTATACA
>NW_013573171.1:17559-18182 GCF_000499745.2 Eimeria mitis | reverse complement strand
AGAAAAAAATGAAGGGTCTAGGGTTTAGGGTTTACGGGAGACAGCTGAGAGGGTTTAGGGTTAAGGGGCGCTTGAATCAGTGCATTAGGGTTTAGGGTTTGGGGGGTAGGTACACGATGGAGTCTACTAAACCCTAAACCCTAAACCCTAAACCCTAAAAGTCTCTATAAATGTTTTCTGCTTCGACAAGGAAGCGCACTCAGTTTATCTCAGACTGTGGGCCCTAAACCCTAAACCCTAAACCCCAAACCCTAAACCCTAAACCCTAAACCCTAAACCCTTAAATATTTTTTGTAAGAAATGTTTTGCCACCGAAGAAGGGCCGCAGAGGCGGAGGGAGACGAATGGCGGTTTCTCCTTCAGGAGTAACAAACTGTATACAAATACACAGCAGCAGCAGCAGCAGCAGCAGCAGCAGCAGCTAGCTGCAGCAGGAAGCTATGTGCTCCAAATACATTCCTAGGGTTTAGGGTTTAGGGTTTAGGGTTTAGGGTTTAGGTGATGTACCTGGTGGTTCTCCACCAACGCCGCCAGCGTTCTTCCTACGGCTAGTGCTGAGCCGTTGAGTGTATGGCAGTACTGCGGCCTACGCCTTCGCTTCTGCTGCTGCTGCTGCTGCTGCT
>NW_013573171.1:11817-12949 GCF_000499745.2 Eimeria mitis | reverse complement strand
GCTGCTGCTGGAACGCATGCAGTCCTTCTTTGTCGATGAGGGTTTGCTGCAGGCAAACGCAATGCAGGCGCAGCTCTGGGCTGCAGCAAACCCTAGACGAGGTAAACCCTAAACCCTAAACCCTAAACCCTAAACCCTTGGCTTCATCTTTCTACGTGCAGCAGAGGAACTGCTGCTTTTTCTCTAGGGTTTAGGGTTTAGCTGAAGCCTAGACCCTTGGAATTTAGGGTTTAGGGTTTAGGGTTTAGGGTTTAGGGCTGAAGAGGGTTTGGTGTACAAGTGTTCGCAGGTGGCGAGACGACAGCACCAACAGCAGCAGCAGCAGCAACACCAACAGCAGCAGCAACACCCCCAGCAGCAGCAGCAGCAGCAGCAGCAGCAGCAGCAGCAGCAGAGTGGCGATCATGGACGTACAGTGATCTATCTGTTGTTGATTACGTAGACTTGCTGTCTGTCGTTTTGCTGCGCTTTATATCTTTTCGTTTGCCCCCAGCAGCAGCAGCAGCAGCAGCAGCAGCAGCACCAGCAGCAGCAGCAGCAGCAGCAGCAGCAGGGAGCAGCAGGTTTGCTGCTATGCATGGAAAAGCTTGTGAGCTGCTAGCTTCGTTTGTCTCCGCGCTGCAGCCAGCAGCAAGAACCCGAGAGGTTTGCTGCTTGCTGCTGCATGCGCTCGTTGAGCGGCTTATTGCTGCTGTGCAGCAGGCAGACTATGCAGCACAAGTAAGGGTTTAGGGTTTAGGGTTTAGGGTTTAGGGTTTAGGGTTTAGGGTTTTGGGGGTTTAGGGTTTTGGGGGTTTAGGGTTTGAGGGAGTTGCTTATGTATTCGTCTTTTTAGGGTTTAGGGTTTAGGTATGGAGTGTTGCTGCTTCTGCTTTTGCTGCTGCTCTTCATGCTGCTGCTGCTGCTGCTGCTGTTTTTGCTGCTGCTGCTGTTGCTGCTGCTGCTGCTGCTGCTGCTGCTGCAGTCGCAGCTGCTGCAGCTGCTGCGCGTGGTGATCATACACTCAAGCCAGCCTTCCCATACCTTCTCTCCTGCCACCAGGTGTATCCTCAGCAGCAGCAGCATGCAGCTGCAGCAGCTGCTGCAGCAGCAACTGCCGCAGGGTCCTTCGTCGCCATCAGGCGCTGCTGCT
>NW_013573171.1:11131-11555 GCF_000499745.2 Eimeria mitis | reverse complement strand
GCTGCTGCTGCTGCTCTTGCTGCTGCTGCTGCTGCTGAGAATGTTACAGCTCCAGCAACTGCAGCAACTCCAGCAGCAGATCCTGCAGCACTGCAGCAGCAGCAGCAGCAGCAGCAGCAGCAGCAACTATATCCTCTCTTTGCTTTGGGAGTGCAGCAGATGAAAGCTAAAGTGAGCTGTGAGGGTTTAGGGTTTAGGGTTTAGCGTTGGTGATGGGAGAGGGCAATGGGGGTTGACGAAACAGCAGCAGGAGCAGCAGCAGCAGCTGTAGCAGCAGCATGTGTTGCTGCTGCTGCTGCTGCTGCTGCAGCAGCACCAGCAGCAGCAGCAGCACGTGACCATGGTTGCTGAGGGTTTTGTGTTTGCTGCTGCAGCTGCAGCGGCTCACGCCACTAAGCGAAGATTTTGGGGGTTTGCTGCGGGG
>NW_013573171.1:10793-10893 GCF_000499745.2 Eimeria mitis | reverse complement strand
TATGCTGTAAACCCCAGACGGAATCTGTATGCGAACGTCTCTGTTTATGCGGTGTGTTTGCTGCTGCTGCTGCTGTTGCTGCTGCTGTTCTGCTGCTGCT
>NW_013573171.1:9073-10693 GCF_000499745.2 Eimeria mitis | reverse complement strand
CTGCTGCAGCTGCAGCGGCTCACGCCACTAAGCGAAGATTTTGGGGGTTTGCTGCGGGGGCTGCTGCTGCTGCGGTGTACAGACACCTGCCTGCTGCTCAGCTGCAGCCCGTGTCAGTAGTTTTGTTAGATTTCTTTTGTCGTTTGCTGCTGCGCGCTGCTGTTGGCCGCAGCACGAAGTCACCTTTCCGCAGCAGCAGCAGCAGCAGCAGCAGCAGCAGCAGCAGCAGCAGCAGCAGCAGCAGCATGAGCTCTCGTATGCTGCTGCCATACCTCCGCGGTATTTTGGGGGTTTTAAATTTTGCTATTGACTCGGCATCGAAGCGTGANTTTGCTATTGACTCGGCATCGAAGCGTGAGCTGGATAAGGAAACATCAGCAGAAACAGGTAAAACCCTAAACCCTAAACCCTAAACCCTAAACCGTAATCCATAAACCCTTGGGGGCCTGTCACTATCACGACTGCGATGGCTAGGGTTTATGGTTTAGGTGTAGAGCTTAGTTTGAGGGTTTAGGGTTTGGGGTTCATTCTTACTAGGGTTTACAGTTTACAGTTTAGGGTCTAGGGTTTAGGGTTTAGGGTTTAGGGTTTAGGGTTTAGGGTTTAGGGTTTTGTTCAGGGGGTTTGACGCCTTTTTTAGATTTATTTTCTTGGCATAGTGCTGCTGTTAGCGAGGAGGAGCTGCTGCAGCAGAAGCTGCAGCAGCGGCTGCCGGCGATTGCTGCTGCAGTGCATGTGACGGTATCCGCCTGTGTAGCAGCAGCAAACCTCGTGCTGCCCCCCCTGCAGCAGCAGCAGCAGCAGCAGCAGCAGCAGGATGCAAGAGGAGCTGCATATAGCTGCAGCAGCAGCAGCAGCAGCAGCAGCAGCAGCAGCGATGCTGCTGCTGCTTTTCCTGCTGCTGGTTCTTTTCTTTATGAGGCTGCAGACGGCTTAGAGTCTCCGTCTGCAGCAGCAGCAGCAGCAGCAGCAGCAGCNCTTTTCTTTATGAGGCTGCAGACGGCTTAGAGTCTCCGTCTGCAGCAGCAGCAGCAGCAGCAGCAGCAGCAGCAGCTGCTGCTGCTGCTGCTGGCTGCAGCAACCAGCAGCAGCAGCAGCAGCAGCAGCAACTCGCTGAGTGCTCCGGGGTTCACCTGACGCATGCAGATGAAGCCGTTCTTTCTCTGCTTACACAAATTCTAGATAAGCTCTTCTCCAGGTAAACCCTAAACCCTAAACCCTAAACCCTAATTCTGTTCTGCATAAACCCTAAAACTCCACTCATACCCTAAACTCTAAACCCTAGACCCTAGGACTAAACCCTAAACCCTAAACCCTAAACCCTAGACGAATCCGTAAACCCTAAACCGTATTTGCTAAACCCCCTACTCAAGGACGAAAGCCCTCAACCCTAATCCCCTAAACCACCAGCAACAGCAAACCCTAAACCCTAACCTCTAAACCCTAAACCCTAGAACACGCTTCTGTAAACCCTAGAACATCGCTCGCCAGCAGACAGCAGCAACAAGGATTTTTCTGCAGAGCATTGTTGCCCCCGATGGTCTAGGGTTTAGGGTTTAGGGTTTAGGGTTTAGGGTTTAGGGTTTAGGGTTTAGGGTTTGCGTGCAGCTTTCCCGAGAA
>NW_013573171.1:8624-8929 GCF_000499745.2 Eimeria mitis | reverse complement strand
AGTTCGCACGAAACCCTAAACACTACTGGGGATTTTATGCTGCTGCAGACGCCTGCTCTGCTGCTGCTGCGGCTGCTGCTGCTGCTGCAGCTGCTGCAGCAGCTGCAGCAGCTGAAACCTTCTGGGACTATGTAGGGTTTAGGGTTTAGGGTTTAGGGTTTAGGGTTTAGGGTTTGGGGTTTGGTGTTGCAGGACCTTGCTGGCTCCGCTTTTGGGTTTGCTGCAAAACGTATCGAAGGGTTTAGGGTTTAGTGGTGCTGCTTCTGCTGCTGTCTCTCCCTCTTCTTGTCTGCTGCACCTGTCTC
>NW_013573171.1:7892-8350 GCF_000499745.2 Eimeria mitis | reverse complement strand
GCAGCAGCAGCAGCAGCAGCAGCAGCAGAATCCCCCGCAACACCATCACCCTCAGCAGCAACAACAACAACAGCAGCAGCAGCAGCAGCAGCAGCAGCAGCAGCAGGGAGAGATAGCATGGAGAGGCTGCTGCAGCAAGCAGGACTAGCAGCAGCAAACAACCCAAGAGAAACCATTATATTTCATTTTATTTATACACTTGTTGTTGCTGCTTATCCTCCCCCTTTTGTTGATTTCTGCTGCTTATGTACATCTACATGCCGCATGCAGCAGCAGCAGCAGCAGCAGCAGCAACTGCTCCTCCTGCAACAACAGCAACAGCTCTTCCTGCTGCAGCAGCAGCAGCAATACACACCCTTCGGACCAGCAGCAGCAACAGCAGCAGCAGCAGCAGCAGCAACAGGAGCAGCAGAAGCTTCCTACAACAGCACAACCAACGCCACCACCTGCAACAGCAA
>NW_013573171.1:5077-7792 GCF_000499745.2 Eimeria mitis | reverse complement strand
GCTGCAGCAGCAGCAGCAATACACACCCTTCGGACCAGCAGCAGCAACAGCAGCAGCAGCAGCAGCAGCAGCAGGAGCAGCAGAAGCTTCCTACAACAGCACAACCAACGCCACCGCCTGCAACAGCAGCAGCAGCAGCAGCAGCAGCAGCAGCAGCAGCAGCAGCAGCAGCGAGGATGATATAGAGTTAGTATGGAGACTGATTGGGCGTATTGTCTCTCTTTCTGTCTCCTCACCCCGCCAGCCCCTTTCTGTTTTGTGGTTGTTCTCTGTTGTTTTTGTTTTGGATAGAGCTAAACCCGCAAAAGAACTTTTCTTAGCTTGCAAACGCGTAAACCCTAAACCCTAAACCCTAAACCCTAAACCCTAAACCCTAGACATGCAACACATGCAATACGCAACAAAACAAACCCTCATACGTAATACACACACACACACACGTAAACCCTAAACCCTAAACCCTAAACCCTCAATACGCAATATGCAACAGAACAAACCCTCATACACACACACACACTGCTTAAATAAACCCTCTTTATGCAAACCCTAAACCCTCGCTAGCAACACATGTAAACCCTCTCTATACACACACAAATACAGATACTTATATTTTCAGGGTTTGGGGTGTATACGCAGCTATTTGGGGTGTATATGCAGCTGTTTGTTGTGTATATTTGGGGTGTATACGCAGCTATTAGTTGCATGTATTTGGGGTGTATATGCAGCTATTTGGGGTGTATACGCAGCTCTTTGTTGCATGTATTTGGGGTGTATATGCAGCTATTTGTTGCATGTATTTGGGGTGTATACGCAGCTACTTGCTGTGTATATTTGGGGTGTATGTGCAGCTATTTGGGGTGTATATGCAGCTATATGTTGCATGCATTTGGGGTGTATATGCAGGTGCGTCGTGACCTGCACGAGTTGTTTCGTCTTTGTTGTTTTGTAGCTTTTGGTTGTTTCTCAACCAAAGTAGGAGCAGCAGCAAACCCCAACGGCTACGATACTTCTCCCCCATTGCCTCCTGCTGTAGATATTCTTAATCAGGCTCTCTCTATTCCTGCTGCTGCTGCTGCTGCTGCTNTGCTGCTCCTGCTGCTGCTGCTGGTGGTGGTGGTGGTGGTGGTGGTTGTGGGGGAGGGGGGGGAGCGGAAACAGCAGCAGCAGCAGGGGTGATAGAGACAGATAACAGCAGCAGCAGCAGCAGCAGCAGCAGCAACTGCAGCAGCAGCAGCAGCAGCAGCAGCAGCAGGAGGATGAGGGAAAGTGTGCTGCTGCTGCAGCAGCTGCAGCAGCGCGTGCGGCTGCTGCAGCCCCCTTCTTTAGCTGCTCCTTGCTGCATCATTGAGGCGAATAAAGAAACAACAAAAATAAAAAAAATAAAAAAAAATAAAAATAATAAAAATAATAAAAATAAAAATAATTATTTTGTCTCTCATACTACTACTCCTGCTGATGTTGCTGCTGTATATGGTCTAGCAGCACTGCTCATGCAGTGTGCAGATGTAAACCCTAAACCCTAAACCCTAAACCCTAAACCCTAGTTTATAAACCCTAAACCCTAAACCCTAGTTTATAAACCCTAAAACATTCGTAAACCCTAAACCCTAATAAACCCGAAATTATATTAAACCCCAAAACATAAGAAACTCTAAACCCTAATAAACCCTAAACCCTAAATCAATCCTAAACCCTCATAAACCCTAAACCCTAGAAAGAAGAACAGCAACAAAGATGGCGCTATAAACCCTAAACCCTCAGCTGCATTTCCCTTGCTTCTATCTGCCTTTTCTCTCTCTTACAGCCTACGGTCCAGGGTATAGAGTTTATAAGGGTTTATAAAGGGTTTAGGGTTTAGGGTTTAGGGTTTAGGGTTTAGGGTTTGCGTGCAGCTCAAGCAGCTAAACAGACGAAGCCCCCTAACAACTTTATTTTTTCAAACCCTCACAGAAGAACTACAAGGCAGCATTGCGCATGCAATGGGCAGCACGGCGCCCCAGGTAATTAGGGTTTAGGGTTTAGGGTTTAGGGTTTAGGGTTTAGGGTTTAGGGTTTAGGGTTTAGGGTTTAGGGTTGTTTAGGGTTTAGGGTTTAGGGTTTAGGGTTTAGGGTTTAGGGTTTAGGGTTTAGGGTTTAGGGTTTAGTTTTAGGGTTTAGGGTTTAGGGTTTAGGGTTTAGGGTTTAGGGTTTAGGGTTTAGGGTTTAGGGTTTAGGGAGGGTTTAGGGTTTAGGGTTTAGGGTTTAGGGTTTAGGGTTTAGGGTTTAGGGTTTAGGGTTTAGGGTTGGGGTTTGGGGGGCATTGCGCATGCAATGGGCAGCACGGCGCCCCAGGTAACTAGGGTTTAGGGTTTAGGGTTTAGGGTTTAGGGTTAGGGTTTGGGGGGCATTGCGCATGCAGTGGGCAGCACGGCGCCCCAGGTAATTAGGGTTTAGGGTTTAGGGTTTGGGGTTTAGAGTGAGGGTTTAGGGAGCATGCAATGGGCGGCACGGCGCCCCAGGTAATTAGGGTTTAGGGTTTAGGGTTTAGGGTTTAGGGTTTAGGGTTAGGGTTTAGGGCGCATGCAGTGGGCAGCGCGGCGCCCCAGGTAATTAGGGTTTAGGGTTTAGGGTTTAGGGTTTAGGGTGTATATGATGTGTGTGTATGCGTGTAGGGTTTTGTGTTTCGTTTTTTATTATTATCGTTGCTGCATGCATTCCCTTTGGGTTTGTTTCCTG
>NW_013573171.1:4147-4977 GCF_000499745.2 Eimeria mitis | reverse complement strand
GTATATGATGTGTGTGTATATGTGTAGGGTTTTGTGTTTCGTTTTTTATTATTATCGTTGCTGCATGCATTCCCTTTGGGTTTGTTTCCTGCTGCTGCAGCAGCAGCAGCAGCAGCAGCAATACGCCGTTTGCTGCTGGAGGAGATACAAAAGCCCCAAATGCTGCATGCAGACAGAAGAACCCTCAGAGCCATCGGCGGGGCTGTTGCATGCGCTCTAGCAACAGAAACCCCCAAACTTGACCTCGTTATACCCCCACCCAATACAGGCGTAAACCCTAAACCCTAAACCCTAAACCCTAAACCCTAATTTTTTAATTTTTTTTTTTTCACTTTTTTTGGGTTTTTGTGTTTTGTTTATTGCTTTTTTCTGTACTTTTCTTGTTTCTTTATTTTTGTGGTTTTTTGTTTTTTTATTTTTTTATTTTTTTTATTTATTTTATTTTATTTTATTTTATTTTATTTTATTACTATTGCTGTTGCTCCTCTTTTAGTTATTATATAAACCCAGGTCATGAGCAATGTAAATGTTGCGAATTTTTTAGGGTTTAGGGTTTAGGGTTTAGGGTTTAGGGTTTAGGGTTCGTGTGTGTATAGGTATTTGCGTCAAGAACAAAGGAGACAAACAACAAAGTAATATATCTGCGTCGTATTGCTTTATTTTTATTATATGCCCCCAAAAATATATTAATTTATAATGTAGGTTTATTGCTAGAAAGGTTAATTGATGCACTCAGACCTGCCTATACACCCGAAGATGTTTCTATACAAATCACCAAACAAGTAAGCTTTTTTTTTTTTTTTTTTTTTTTTTTTTTTTTTTTTTTTTTT
>NW_013573171.1:3513-4122 GCF_000499745.2 Eimeria mitis | reverse complement strand
TTTTCTTGTTTATGGTGCTCATTTGTTTTGCTTTATTTTTTTTTGTTTTTAGTTGATTTTTTTTTTGTTTTATGTATTTGGTTTTAGGTATATGTAAATACTATATCTCCCTCGTATCCTCATATTTATTTTATTTTTATTTTTATTTTTTATTTTTTATTATTTTTATTATTTTTGTTATTTTTATTATTTTCAGTGTTTTTAGTGTTTTTAGTGTTTTTAGGCTTTTTTTTTTTTTTAGGGTTTTTAGGGTTTAGGGTTTAGGGTTTAGGGTTTAGGGTTTAGGGTTTAGGGTTTGTGTGCAGGTATTTTTATGTGTACGTGTGTTGCTGCTTCGTTTGCCTTTGGCTGCTCGTACCCCCGTTTGGCCTATACTGATGACGGAGTTGATTCGTGTGTTTTCTGCTGCTCTTTCTCCTGCTGCTGCTGCTGCTGCTGCTCCTGCTGCAGCAGCAGCAGCAGGGGGAGAAACAACCAGCAGCAGCAGCAGCAGCAGCAGCAGCAGCAGCAGCAGCAATACAGAGAGTTCATCGCTCTCTCTTCTTGCTGCTGGTGTTAAAGTTGTAGAAACTGCTACGCTGCTGCAGCTGCCGGATTTCACTCTTTATA
>NW_013573171.1:1435-1740 GCF_000499745.2 Eimeria mitis | reverse complement strand
TTTTTTTTTTTTTTTTTGTTTCTGCAGGAGTATAGAAGATGATATTCTGGAGGGTACAGAGGAAGAGAGAGATTTGTTTTGTGAGCTGCCGCTGCAGCTGCTGCTGCAGCAGCAGTGGTGTCTATACACCTCAGGCTTTGAGTTGCTGCTGCCAGCAGCAGCAACTGCAGCAGCAGCAGCAGCAGCAGCAGCAGCAGCAGCAAATACAAATGCAGGCACTAACACTTCCTGCATTAGTAAAGATATATAACATATTTTGTTTTCTTCTTTTTTTATATAAACAAACAAATAATTAATTATATTTA
>NW_013573171.1:1045-1252 GCF_000499745.2 Eimeria mitis | reverse complement strand
AACTTATTGCTGCTGCTGCTGCTGCTGCTGCTGCTGTTCCTGCTGCGGCTGCTGCTGCTGCTGCTGCTTCTCTAGTTCCTGCTGCTGCTCCTGCTGCAGTTGCTGCTGTGATTCCTGCTGCTGTTGCTGCTGCTGCATCTGCTGCTGCTGCGGAGTTTCTGCGTCACCAAAACTGCTGAAGTCTGGGGATGCCTGCTGCTGCTGCTG
>NW_013573171.1:651-945 GCF_000499745.2 Eimeria mitis | reverse complement strand
CTGCTGCTGCTGCTGCTGCTGTTCCTGCTGCTGCTGCTGCTGTTCCTGCTGCTGCTGCTGCTGCTGCTGCGTTTGTGGTGTTGGTGTACCCGGGGCACTGCCGAAGAAATCGTATGGTGTTGCTGCTGCAGTTGCTGCTGCTGCTGCTGCTGCTGCTGCATCTGCTGCTGCAGTGTTTGCTGCTGCTGGTGTTTCTATTGCCATTGACATTTCTGTTGCTGCTGATATTTCTGTTGCTGCTGAAGTTGCTGTTTCTGCTGCTGCTGCTGGTGCTGCTGCTGCTGCTGCTGGTGT
>NW_013573171.1:390-551 GCF_000499745.2 Eimeria mitis | reverse complement strand
GCTGCTGGTGCTGCTGCTGCTGCTGCTGGTGTTGCTGCTGCTGCAGCAGCAGCAGCAGCAGCAGCAGCAGGAGGATCTATATAACCCTGCTGCTGCTGTAGCTCTGCGTCTTGCCCATACCCTGTTTCCGTTTTTTCTTTTTCCATATCTCTCTCCCTCTC
>NW_013573171.1:0-290 GCF_000499745.2 Eimeria mitis | reverse complement strand
GCTGCTGGTGCTGCTGCTGCTGCTGCTGGTGTTGCTGCTGCTGCAGCAGCAGCAGCAGCAGCAGCAGCAGCAGGATCTATATAACCCTGCTGCTGCTGTAGCTCTGCGTCTTGCCCATATCCTTTTTCCGTTTTTTCTTTTTCCATATCTCTCTCCCTCTCCTGCTGCAGCAGCTGCTGCTGCAGCTGCTGCTGCTGCTGCTGCTGCTGCTGCTGCTGCTGCAGCAGATGTTTTTTATATCTTGCTGCTTGCTGAAAGGCAGCATTGATAGGAATCCATAATAAATTAAA
>NW_013573170.1:3640-4456 GCF_000499745.2 Eimeria mitis | reverse complement strand
TATATATATATATATATATATATATATATATATATATATTTACTCTCAGTGTATATGCAACCCGGTTTAGGGCGTTGGACTTGTTAGATAAGAATCCGGGGGAGTTAGTGGTTTTTCTTTAGAAACAAAAACATTTTTAAATATTCTTTTTATAGTTTTAATCTATTTTATTACTTGATGGGGGTAATTGTGATATTTATTTAAAAACCAGATAAGAGCCCCCTGTGGGAATCGAACCCACGACCTTTTGATTACGAATCAAACGCACTACCAACTGTGCTAAGGAGGCGCTGTAGCTATCGATGTTTTCTTTTTATTTTTTATATAAAATAGAAAATTATTTTATTTTATTAATATAATTAAATTAAACACTTTATTTATTTCTTTTTTCATGTAGTTGCATGCAATAAAGAAAAATATTTTTGCATTTCTTCTCTATCAAGAAGAACAACGCAGTACCATGGCGGGTGACCACCAGAAACTAGCTTACGCTAGAAGGACGAATATTAAGCTCGATATTCTAGCTTAAGATAGAGAAATTAAATTTTATTTTTTAATTTACATTATAAATATCTTTTTTCTTTTTATTTTGATATTATTTGCCGATAATCTATACGAACGAACCCCCCCTCACCCCCCCCATAACCACCGCAAGAAAACTTCAACCCGTGAAGCAGCCACAGAAGAAGAGTAGAATGCCTCTTTGTGTGTGTTTTCTTGTTTTTCTCTCTTCGTGAATATTTTTATGTTAGTTTCTTTGTTATTTCCTACACTGGTAGTATATAAGATAACTCACAGTTCGTCAGAGTTAATACA
>NW_013573170.1:1975-3540 GCF_000499745.2 Eimeria mitis | reverse complement strand
TCATTCATTCAACATTGAATGCAAGATAAATATCTTGCTTTTAGGGTTTAGGGTTTAGGGTTTAGGGTTTAGGGTTTAGGGTTTCTATCGAGGCGTTTACTATAGCGAGAAAGTTTTCATAAACATAACAGCGGAGCCCTGTGCTGTTCCTGCTGTTGCAGTTAACGTAGATAAACTATACAAATAACTGAACGAATTTATAGAGGAAACCAAATATCTAATGATATTATAATATATATATGTATAATATATGGTGATATTACACTATATAGATATATATCACACATATAAGTACTTAGCCTATTGAAAATTCTGGTGCCCGCAGGAATTCCATATATTTCTTAATGTAATAAAATTCAACTTTTTTTTTTCGTTTCAGAGCTATACCACCATCGAATCCTACGTAAACACGAATACAACATCTTAAAATATATATATATATATATGTATATATATATGAGATATTCTTTCATGAAATATACTGTTTGTGTATAATTTTTCAGAGTTTCCTTCTTTTTCAACCGGTTGAGTTGATCCCCAGGGCATTACAACTGGCTGCATTTCCGCTGTGATTTCCGATCGATTTTCTCTGTTTTTTTAAGTTTTTTAATATTTGTATGATTAATTTTATTTCTGTGCTGCAGTAATATTGGTATTAGAGTGAAAATATCCTTCTACAACAGACCAGTGGTCATCCAGTACATCTCCTGTTCATGTATGTGTTTCAGCTAGCTAGTTTCCTCTCGCAGGGAGAAGAAACTGATAGAGATAATATATTTTCATATTCAAACAAAGCAATCCAAGCATTGTTTGTAGATGAAAATATATTATCTCTCCAATTCAACTTTCATGATCACGAGCAGAGTAGAACCTGATGCTACTCTTGACGCGCTCTGGCTCTGTTTCTAAAGAATAAAAATCAAGAGAGAATGCTTGAAAAAAAGTGTTTATGTGTATTCACTATATACGAACAAGTTGCTGTTGAGCTGCTGCTGACACCAGCCAGTTATACTCAGTAGTTGAACACCAAGAACTCACCGCAGTTTTCTTTGAATTTGAAATTCAATTGAATATAAGGCTAAGAGCAGCTGAAACCAAAAAAAAAAAAATATTATTAGAGCTGCAGCCGTTGCCTTTCACAACATATCATCGCAGTTCATGAATTGTTTCATATTTTTCAGAAAAAGTTGAATATGAATTTGTAGATATACCGCAGAGAAAGCTGAAATGCGGGCGCAGGTTCCGCGGAAACCTCTCCATCAATCAACGATGAGAAACATGAACAATCTCTAGAAGTAGTATTTGATATTCTGGTTAAAAATATTTTCATAAATTTTATTTAAATTTCAGGATCACCCCGGGGTGTTTCAGTGTACTGACGAGGATGAGTTTGCTTTCTGCTGCTACGCAGGAAGCTGAGGAAACTTGAATTGTTTTAGCGCCTCGATGAGCTGCGTGGCGATATAATGCGTTTTAAACCATTTTGTAAGCAGTGCCAGCCTCGGCACTGCTCAATTTGGATTTTTTTTTCGGTTGAGAGAATTTATTGCAGCTTTCTGTTTCGG
>NW_013573170.1:1253-1875 GCF_000499745.2 Eimeria mitis | reverse complement strand
CTGCGTGGCGATATAATGCGTTTTAAACCATTTTGTAAGCAGTGCCAGCCTCGGCACTGCTCAATTTGGAATTTTTTTTCGGTTGAGAGAATTTATTGCAGCTTTCTGTTTCGAGCTGATGAGCGGAGAGGAAACCTCGGCCTCCGTCTTTGGCGTTTTTTAATGATGGTTTCCGTCATTTTGTTTTTTGCAAGCGCCTCAATTCCTTCAATATCCGTTTCACAAAGACGAAACAATACAGAATACACAACAGGAGCGTTATTAGGGGGGGGCAGGCGGTTCGTTCTGCGTAAGCGGTGCCCTCCTCCTAAATGCTGCAACGTTGTTGAACATGTATCACGAACACGAGTAAGAGCGGAAAGCGTTTCTGAGTTGTTGTGATAGTATTGATCAGTTCTCTTGAAACACCTAGGGAGGAGCCACGAGGGAGCTAGGTGCGCAACCAAGCAACCATACAGAAACTACAAACAAAACAAACATCTGCTTCAGGGCGGGCGCTTAGGAGCTCAATTGAGAGAGGTGGCAGCATCCACGAAGCCACGATGAAAGCAACAAGTAATGAGGCAGTAGCTGGTCTTGCTGATCGTTCTTTTGCGGAGAAGGTGTTGAAGGAGAAAGCGGC
>NW_013573170.1:0-1153 GCF_000499745.2 Eimeria mitis | reverse complement strand
AGCGGCGGCGGATCTATCCGTTGCAGAGCAGGTACTTTTCTTTTTCTCTTTTTTTTTTTTTTTTTTTCGTTTTTGGGTATGATTTGAACTCACATACAATGCATGCAACGCAGAAACGAGCAAAGGCAGAGACAGAGCTCGAGCAACTGAAGGAAGCGGACAAAAAAGATGAAGAAAGAGCAGTGGAATTTGAACAGAGTCGAATCACCGAAGAAGAAGAAGAAGTGAAAAAACAAAAAGAAACAGCCCAGGCACTCATCGCAGAAGAACAAAAACTAGCAGATACACTCCAAGAAGAACTAGCTGCACTAGAAGCTGAAGTAGGAGCAACAGAAGCAGATACAAAAGCAGCAGATACAAAACTAGCAGCAATGATAGCTGAGGCTGTTGGAGAGGAAAGCAATGAGGGAGCAGCAGCAACAGCAGCAGATGCAGAAACACTAGCAGCAGAAGAGAAAGCTGAACATGAACAGAAAGAAGCAACACGCGTTGCTGAGATTGCACAACATATAACACAACAAACTACAGAAAAACTACAACAAGCAGCAGAAAAAACAGAAACTGAGGCAGAGAAAGAAATAGTTGAATCCATAGGAGAAGTACAAACTCAAGTGCTTTCAGATATACAACAAAGCGAAGAAGAAGAACAGAAAGCCATTCATACACAAGAAAAAGCAGAGAAAGAAGAAAAAGAAGAAAAAGAAGAAAAAGAAGAAAAAGAAGAAAAAGAAGAAAAAGAAGATTCAAATGCAACAGAAAAAGAAGATGAATCTGAAAGTGATAAAGATGAAGAAGAAGAAGAAAAAGTATTTATTTTTTTTTCGTTTTAGTTTCGTTTTTTTTGTATACATAATACAATAAGAACAGATTGCCCCCAAAGAAGAAAGTAAAGACCTTCTGTTTCTTTTGCGTTACATAGCAGCAACAAGCCCCCCTGAGGAGACAAAAAAAGAAGAAAAAGAAGAAAAAGAAAAAAAAGAAAAAGAAAAAGAAGATATAATAAGTGATCTACAGCCTGTAGTGTTTCCCGTTGCTGCAACAAAACAAAGACAAGCAGCAGCAGAACCTCTCGAAGCTGAACCCCAGCTGGTATGTGTATTTTTTTTATAAATTTTATCAACAAGTTCAGGTGTATATACACCTGAAATAATAT
>NW_013573169.1:4070-4386 GCF_000499745.2 Eimeria mitis | reverse complement strand
CAGATGGCACGCGCATGCAGCAGCAGCAGCAGCAGCAGCAGCTCGAAGCGCTAGACGCAGAAAGGAGGTACTTACTGCTGCTGCTGCTGCTGCTGCTGATGCTGCTGCTGCTTCTTGTGCTGCTGCTGTGCTTTTACGGCTGCTACTGCTACTGCTGCTGCTGCTGCTGCTACTGCTGCTGCTGCTGCTGCTTTTGTTGTTGTTGTTGTTGCTGCTGCTTCTGGTGGTGTTGCTGCTGCTTCTGGCTGTTATGAGACTGTTGCTAGTCGCCCTGCTGCCACTCCTGCTCGCCGCTACAGCAGCAGCAGCAGCAGCA
>NW_013573169.1:3251-3545 GCF_000499745.2 Eimeria mitis | reverse complement strand
CTGGGAAGTACTGCTTGATCCTCCCCCTGAGGGTTTAGGGTTTAGGGTTTAGGGTTTAGGGTTTAGGGTTGATGTTGCTGCAGTTGCTGCTGCAACGGTTGCGGCGGGAGAAGGCAGACGGCCACTCACAGCATGCAGTGCTGCAGGAGAAGCTTCGACAGGGGTTTAGGGTTTAGGGTTTAGGGTTTAGGGTTTGGGGTTTAGGGTTTAGGGTTTAGGGTTTAGGGTTTAGCAGCCGCCATCTGCAGCCAACCTGCATCGCGAAACACAGCTAAGGAATTCGAGTTAGGGTTT
>NW_013573169.1:0-3151 GCF_000499745.2 Eimeria mitis | reverse complement strand
TAGGGTTTAGGGTTTAGGGTTTAGGGTTTAGGGTTTAGGGTTTAGGGTTTAGGGTTTGTGTGCAGACAGAGCACGACGTGGTGCTGCAGCGGTCTGCGTTGGATGCAGCAAAAGGAGAAACGATCAGCACGCTGCAGCAGCGGCTGCAGCAGCAGCAGCAGAAACAAAAGCTAGTTGCTGAGCTTAACCACCACACACAGGTCTCCTGCTGCTGCTGCTGCTGCTGTTGCTGCTGTTGTTCCTGCTGCTGCTAGTGCTGCGGTTGGTGTTCCGGCTGCTGCTGCTGCTGCTGCTGCGTCTCTTGCTGCTCTGCTTTGACTTGCTGTTGCGGCTGCTGCTGCTGTTGCTGTTGCTGCTGCTGCTGTTGCTGCTGTTATTGCTTCTGGCTGTCTTCCTGCTGCTGTATCTTCGGCCTTCAACGTTGAGGGTTTAGGGTTTAGGGTTTAGGGTTTAGGGTTTAGGGTTTTGTGTGAGGGTTCAGGAGACATGGGCGGCGCAGCGTTTACAGGCCTTGGAGGCATCTCATACATATGGGGGTCGTCGTGCTGCTGCTGCTGCTGCTGCTGCTGCTGCTGCTGCTGCTGGGGGCTGGGGTGCAGCAGCAGCAGCAGCAGCAGAGCCGCAGCAGCAGCGGCGAGACCTTAAGGGGGTGCCCTCGGGGGGGGGCGGGGGCTTCCTTCTCTCCTCCTCTACAAACCTCAATGCACGCGAATTAGTAAACTGCTGCTGCTGCTGCTGCTGCTGCTGCTGCTGCTGCTGCTGGTAGTGGTGGTGCTGCTGGTAGTGCTGCTGTTGCTGCTGTTGCTGCTGTTGCTGCTGGTGTAGTGGGTGTGGCTGTTGCTGCTGCTGCTGCGCCTGCTTTTTGTGTTGCCCTTGTGATGGCGATTGCTGCATTTTCTGCTGCTGCTGCTGCTGCTGCTGTTGCTGCTGCTGCTGCTGCTGCTGCTGCTGCAGGACGCAGGCCCCCCTCCCTCGCACTGGAGGACGTTTAAGTCTGCTGCTGCTGCTGAGCCTGGGTTGCTTCGGGGGGGTACTGCAGCAGCAGCAGCAGCAGCACTTGGTATTAGCGATGTCCCTGCATTTGGTTCCTCTTCTGCTGCTGCTGCTGCTGCTGCTGCTGCTGCTGCTGCTGCTGACAGCAGCAGAGACCTGAGGAGACAGCTGGAAGGCCTTTCTATTGATAGTGTTAAAAGCGATACTGCATTCGTAAGATCTGCTGCTGCTGCTGCTGCTGCTGCTGCTGCTGCTGCTGCTGCTGCTGCTGCTGTTGCTGTTTGAGTTCGCTGCTTCTGTTGCTGTCGTTGCTGTTGCTGCTGCTGCTTCAGACCGGTTGCTGCTGCTGCTGCTGCTGCTGTTGCTGCTGCTGCTGCTGAGAAGCAACGGCTGCTGACGCTTCCGTCGTTGCTGCGCCCAGCCTAAATCATCTTTCTTCACCGTTGCTGCTGCTGCTGCTGCTGCTGTTGCTGCTGCTGCTGCTGCTGCTGCTGCTGCTGTTGCTGCTGCTGCGGCTGCTGCTGCTGCTGTTGCTGCTGCTGCTGCTGCTGCAGGGTGATTTGCCTGGCTTGGGCAGTCGACGCGGCGATGCGCAGCAAACGGCTTTCGGCGAGCGGCTTATCTGCAAAGGGTTTAGGGTTTAGGGTTTAGGGTTTAGGGTTTAGGGTTTAGGGTTTAGGGTTTAGGGTTTAGGGCTTAGGGTTTAGGGTTTAGGGTTTAGGGTTTAGGGTTTAGGGTTTAGGGTTTAGGGTTTAGGGTTTAGGGTTAGCTTGAAGGTTGTTTGAGTTGTGTATGCACTTATTATTTCTCTGGCGGTGCTGGGGGTCCCCACATACTGTTGTTTGCTGCTGTTGTTGCTGCTGCTGCTGCCGCTGCTGCTGCTGCTGCTGCTGCTGCTGCTGTTGCTGCTGCAGCAGGTGGGCGTGAGCGTTCAGCATCGAAGGAAGTGCTGCAGCGAGGAGAGTCTCAGCACCGAGAACAAAAACACAAAGACAGAAGAACATCAGATAAAACTGTCAGCTGCTGCTGCTGCTGCTGCTGCTGCTGCTGCTGCTGCTGCTGCTGCTGCTGTTTCGGTTGCTGCTGCTGCTGATGCTGCTGCTTGCTGTTCATTCTGTAGTTGTTATTTTCGCTGCTTGTTTGTCTTCATATTAGAAGTTTCTCTGCTGCACCTGCTCATGTTGCTGCTGCTGTTGCTGCTGTTGCTGCTGCTGCTGCTGCTGCTGCTGCTGCTGCTGCTGCTGCTGCAGAGTTCACGCGGCGGCGTGTCTTCAAGTATACAGAGGGGCCTCGAGGAGCGGCAGCTCCTCTCAGGCATCGAGACCCCTTCCTTTGGGGCCCGCTCGTAGTGCTGCTGCTGCTGCTGCAGCAGCAGCAGCTGCTGCTGCTGCTGCAGCAGCAGGAGCAGGAGCAGGAGCAGCTGTTGTTGTTGTTGTTGCTGCTGCTGCAAGAGCAGCAGCAGCACGAGTAGCTACAGCAGCAAGAGCTGCAACGATAGAGATAGTAGGAGAAGCAGCAGCAGCAACAATACACACAGCAGCAGCAGCAGCAGCAGCAGCAGCTCACCTTGAGTCTCAGCTTGCAGCAGCAAGTAGCAGCTTCTGCTGCTGCTACTGCTGCTGCTGCTGCTGCTGCTGCTGCTGCTGCAGTGCGGCTGCTTCTTGTTTTAGAAAAGAGGATAGACAGAGAGACAGATTGCTGCTGCTGCTGCTGCAGCAGTTTTGCTGCTCAGCCCCCCAGGCCGTGCAGCAGGACCCCACAACTCGATCCCAGTACAATAAACTCGATCCCAACACCACCAACTCAATCCATACACCCCAGTAGCTGCCTATACACCCCAGTAGCTGCCTATACACCCCACGAGCTCGCCATACACCGCAGTAGCTGCCTATACACCCCAGCAGCTCCCTGTACACCCCAGTAGCTCCCTATACACCGTAGTAGCTCCCTTTACACCCCAGCAGCCCCCTATACACGGCAGGAGGTGCCTATACACCGCAGGAGGTGCCTATACACCGCAGGAGCTGCCTATACACCCCACAGCTGGTAAATGTTTGTATCAATCGAAGACGACGCAGAAACACTCGACGAGCCAGACACACATACACAAACTATTTGTATATATATATATATATATATATATATATATATATATATA
>NW_013573168.1:1489-4189 GCF_000499745.2 Eimeria mitis | reverse complement strand
CTCTACTACTGCCTTGGTTCTACTTATATTTAGGCGAAAATCAAACTTATGCCACAGCGTGAAAACGACGTTTTTTGCTTGATGTAACCAAAGCAATAATTTGGAAGTATCTGTGGAGTGCACTCCTGATAAGTTCAGCATTTCGTCTCAAACTCGGCTTGTCGGTCCCCCATTACCCAGTATTTCGATTCTGATTTAAATTATATCGACTCACCTATATACATGCACCCACGACATTAGCTTTTTCGATGCAACACATTCACTTTTCGCGTCTGCATCGGCCTCCTCTACGGTGCAGAGAGGCTTCCCTGTTGCTGGGAACTACTCTGTCCTTGTATTCTCATCCAAAGACATCTTGTATGAGCTAGCAGTGGGTTTTGCACTTAATTTCTATTCGGGTGTTGATTGTCAATTGATATAGGTATGGGCGTCCAGAGTCACTCCAGAATCTGATGCGTGACTTGTAGGGCTGAAAAACTATGGAACCAGTGAAGGCCCTTCGCAATACTCTGCCAAGCAATGGCTTTCACCCGCATAACACCAGTATGTACGTCGCCATATGCATGCCTGTGGTANGAGTCTTTCTACACAACCTAGATAAAAATATTAAACTCATTTGCATGCAAAGGGCTGCGAGCTTAGCGAAGATGACACGAACATGAAAAGCCAAGCGAAGCCTTTACGTTCTTTTACGTTCTTTTAGCGAGAGTGGGATTGTCAGCGTTTAGCGTGGCACCGCCAGAAGGACTGTGCATTCGTAGCAAGGCGGGCGGAAATTTCATGTAATCTGCTCTCGGGGTGATATTGTGTTAACGGAAAATGCATCCGACCATACTAAACTAATTGTTTGCAACTCTTAACCCAAGAGAAGTTAGCGTCAAGGCGACCAACACTTAGTTCCGGCCGACGCATTGCAACAGAAAACCGTAGTCTCAAAATATAGGTTTCTCCAGTGCGCTTCTATCCTACTTGGTGCCGGTCTTTTCCTCAGGTAGTGGGCGACAGGCACTGAACTTCGGCGGACGCACTGCAGCAAAGAGGCGTAGTCTCAAATTATAGGAGAGGCCTTACCATCGCACTTTTATTCTGCTTGCTGCGTTGGCGACCTAGGAGCATGCTTGGCATAGGCGTGCAATGCCATGACTGCAAACCACGGTGATCCGATAGATTTTCTTCGGGCAATGTTTGCGTGAGAAATGCCACCGATGATTCGACGCTNTGCTGGAGCCAATATTATATGCAGGCACGCTATGTGTTTAGTGGTCAGGTTGAAGGTGACGGGGCCTTTTTTGTCGGTTAGTTGAAACCCTGATCAGAGCAGGGAAGCTATTCTTCCAGTCCGTGACATTCGAACAGCTCGTTAATACTGCTATTTTTGTTTTGATCTTCCTATCCTAGCCCCAAATGTCTTGGACGGAGGCCTCAATAACATACTGTGTAATAATGCGGTCTCCACTTAAGTACGTGGAGTGGTTATTCCGCAGATACGCGAATCAGAGTGAAGGCGACGACTGCGTGGAATGCCACCGTACATCGTTTATTTAGTAACCAAGATGTGACCTATAACGCGATTGGGCCGTCTCAGGCAGCGGCAACAATTTTGGAGCGCCTTGGAATTTGTACGGGGATAATTATGTTACAGCCAAAGTGCTTCATAATTAGCCCTTCCTCGCATGCGCTGATGGAGCAGCTTGAGAATTGCATTCGGGAACATAATGCCCAGAGCAGGATTGCTTCTTGGCTTTCACGCGTGCAACGTGTTTGAAAGGGGCCGAGTAGACTGTCGATAGATTAAACTGTGTATGCAGGAGTATGTTAAAACTGCCTAACAATAACGGGCATGCGCTAAACTGCGCCTCATTTAAGGAAGTGCGTTTTTGGCTAAAGTGAATAACTAGGAGACATTTTGTAATGATGNTCGGTGCGCCATCTGCTACAAGAAGACCCCTCTTCTTCCTGCAACATGAGATGAACAGGTACAACGGGCTTGCTAGGATGCCGATTTGAAAATTAGCAAGTAAGTTTGTGGAGGTCCATCTGCTGCAGGAAGGCTCCGCTCCCTGTTGACCAGGTGCAGCGTGCTTGATGACATGCCGCATGATTGCGGCTTTTGTTATCACCAGGAGGACGGGACGTTGCGCCTCTTTTGTTCCCACATCTCTCCTGCCTCGATACCGTAGCGTTGCATCTCCCCACTGTTGTTTAATACGCCTCTTTACGATGCAGGGCCGTTTTCACAGGCTACACAGCAGGCATCTTCAGCTGTTCATCTTCTTCCCCTTTCGCAGTTTCCTTTACAGGTTTGGAGCCAAGGCATTTATCGAAGCTGCGTGATGCTGCCGAGCATACACCCATTATTTGGTGCCCAGTCTCGATTTTAGTGTAAAAACTATTTCTTGAGCACAGCTACCTCGTTTGGACGAGTTTCTCTGTTTCGGTAAGGCGCTGCGCTTACAGCGTAGATGTGGCTACAACAGGACGCGTTCTACTCTTACAGTGCATGATAATCACGCTACGTGGTCGCGAAACATTTAATTTCGCAACTACTTGCCGGATCAATCAGTATCAATCAGTAGTAACTCGTCGAAAATGTTGCTGTCAAGTGCTGCAACCATTTTGTTACAGCTCGTAAGTAACACACAAAATGGGCAATTGCTGTAAAACTGCCAATGGCAAGGCCTGTGAAATTTCCTGATACTG
>NW_013573168.1:0-1469 GCF_000499745.2 Eimeria mitis | reverse complement strand
GCTGCTCATATACGCAAGTACTACGATATTGACTGTACGAGTGGGACATCAGCACAGCTGCAACCACTCACGAAATGTGCTAGTTGATGCGGCTACATACATGGACCTGCACTTTTGTGCTTGCTTAGCGACCCCCGTAACCGCCAGGATACCTGCTGAGCGTTAGGCCTTCCTTATGCCACTTGACTTCAGCTGGTGCGCTGCTGGCAGATTAAGGCAGCGTGATTTGCGAAACATTACTGTCGTTGACCAGGTGTCTGCTAGCGGAAGAGCTTTACAATTATGTGTGACCATAATTGTGGATGCCTGTGACATTCTGTTTTCCAGCGCAGGTTTACCTGCGCTGCTCACAAAAGTGGATACGGAGCAGTACGCCCAGTGCGTATGAATCACCGGGATATACCAAATGGATTTACAAAATTGACGCGGTAGTTCATCGCGTGGACCCACGTAACATTTGCCGGGCTATTTGTAGCGGCCAGCTGAGCAACGGCCAGCTACCCAGTGGCGATCCATTATTACCGACTCTAGCCGCCTAGGGCCCTCAGAAAAAGGACGTGCCTTGCGCTGCGTGCCTTGCATCACTAGAAAGTTTCTATCATTTGAACTTTATGCATTACGTGCTTGTCTAATCTGCTGAGTTGGGACGACAGCGCTGCACCTGGGAACTCTGGTTTGACCACTGGCGTAGCGTTTTGCCGTTGAGATCAGCACTCGACCCCTGAAACGCTTCAGCCCTTGTTGGTGTGAGATGTTAGTAAAGTGAGCTGCTGTGTATGGGACATCCCCTCACGTATTTAGTTATAGTTGCCCTTCGCGTCTGCCTTTATAATGTGGCGGCGCCGAGAGGGCACAGACGAGGCATGGAGGCCCTTCGATTTGTCCGCGTCGTAGTATGCTTGGCCCCCTACACGTAATTTATGAGCTGCAGCAGCATCTGTATTATACTATAAAGTGTCGTTGTGCTATTGACATATCCGTGCACATTCGCCTCCACTATTCTAGTGTTCAAGCCTTCACTACAGGTTTCCATAGCGTATTACCAAACAATGCTACAATACGCTGCCTCAGAGAGTAACTCTTCCCACTCGTCCCTTAAGGGCAGGCTACACGCAGATTGCTTCATGGCGTTGTAGCGTATTTTGTACTGATTTGTACGTACGCTGTACTGATCAAGGATCAAGGACTGTGCTTAGGTGCCCGAAGGAAGGCGGCGCCGTAGGCGTGACGCAGTGGCAGATGTGGAGGCAGATGGCTGCCTCCGCAGGATCAAGAAAAATTGACAAATCATTTAGGCACATGCGCACATTCGGTGCCCATAACGGTTAGGGTTGAAGGCGGGGACTGGCGGGATTGGCAGTCATTCAAGCACAACTGCCACAGAAGCAGCAACAGCTCTCGCCTTTACAAAATTGCTTCGACAAGGGCGTCATTCATTTAGGATTGGCTGCATTTGCTTATTGAACCAT
>NW_013573167.1:4028-4279 GCF_000499745.2 Eimeria mitis | reverse complement strand
TACGCAACTCATGGCGTAGTAATGGGGCGGAAAGGGATGGCATCCGCACGGGGCGACCCACTTCGAGTCACGTCTACGCGTATACAAGTTCGTATTAGTGCTCAGGAGTTGTGGCGCTCCTTGAAACAGGATGCGATGTTGATATAATATCGGGGGCCGCGACAAAGGAGGAGAAACTAACTGTCTGTTGGTTGGTGCACTCTCTGTAACTATGCTTCGTAGAGGTCAGGCAGGGAACGAGAATCGGAACC
>NW_013573167.1:2392-3821 GCF_000499745.2 Eimeria mitis | reverse complement strand
AGAATTCTATCGAGCTTTTTTGCGGTAGACACCGGTGTATTTGAAACACAACTGTAGCCACTTTATACCTCAGATTCGTACGTTCATGCCTTCCTGAGTAAAGGCGCATTGGATATTCACTGGGTGAGAGCAACAACATGGGCCCCATGGACAGCCATTTAACAACATTTCAGCCGACACGCGTGACAGTCCCGCGGGTTAAAAACGCACAGAGAGGCGAGCCTACACATCGGTAAAGAGGCTTTGCACTCGGGAGCCATATCCTAGGCATGCAAGGCGGTTCCCGTGGCTTCAATGAAGAGCAGTTAATGAGAGGTGTTAGCAAGCTTTAGTAAAGTCTATTCTGTTACATCACTGCTTGATCTCAAAGTATGAGCCTACCAACGCTCTTATACCACGAAGAAAAGGGATGTAAGGCCATATTCTGTTGTCTGCCAGAAATTTTAATTTGCGTTGTGTTTACACGGCTGGCGATGAAACGGCTCAACTAGCTTTTCGCGAATTTCCATAGTTCTGATGTACTGGTGAATTTTGTGTGCATCGTGGGCCAACGCAAACGATGCTTCGCGCTGCCANCCATAGTTCTGATGTACTGGTGAATTTTGTGTGCATCGTGGGCCAACGCAAACGATGCTTCGCGCTGCCATAGAGCCGACCGACCAGCGCTCACGATCTGTCATGGAATTTTCTTTTATTTAGACTGAGCACGCTGGATTGAAGGCAGATTCACGATTATAGGCAGCTTCTTGTTGCCTTCAATCAAGCAGATTCACGATTATGGGCAGCATCTTGGGCAGGAGAGTTAAAATGGCCCCTTAAACATTGTATAGAGGCTCCCTGCGAAGCACTGGGCTATCCTTTTATATCCAAGCGATTACCAGAACCCAGTTTTCAGACATTTACTAGCATGGCGAATAGCAGCTGTCCTTATCTGTGTTGGTCGCACAGCTAGTTCAATGTGTTGCGATTTATTTGAACCCCGTTGCGATGGCTGTTTTCCGGTCATAGTGACTCCTTGCAGATAGCATCTCCACAGAGAGGGATGAATTTTCTGGTTTCGTCGTTGTCGTGTTCATACTGAGGCTTCTTCCTCTGCCGCTGGAAATGAATTGCACCCTATCCTTCTGTTCTTTCCCGCAGTTGCCGCTGTGAGTCTTCCAGCATTTGTGCCCAGATTGCCTGCCTTTGACGGTATGCTGAACTACTAGAAATTGCATTTTGCTGTACTAGCAGAATGCCTGGCATCGGTATGGAAGTGAGAACTTCCGGCATATTCTTCGAGGAATGAGATGGAAAAAGAAGGTCTTCAGTCTACGAGATGCTTACGCGTGCTGAATTGCAGCTACAGCACAACGGAGGCAAAACACGTAGGCGAACTACACGGGCATTGAACAAAGTGCATGCATGCTCTACGCAGGACTAGATATCC
>NW_013573167.1:0-2292 GCF_000499745.2 Eimeria mitis | reverse complement strand
GTCTACGAGATGCTTACGCGTGCTGAATTGCAGCTACAGCACAACGGAGGCAAAACACGTAGGCGAACTATACGGGCATTGAAGAAAGTGCATGCATGCTCCACGCAGGACTAGATATCACTAGCTAGCAGATATATTTGTGTTGCAGCAGGATGCTGGACTCGGCCGTTGTATCTGTAGGAGTCAAGGACTAGGGTGGTCGTGCTTAGTTTCCTTAGAGTGTTGGTGTTTTTTTCTCAAGTAGCGCAAGCGGCAATCGTAGTCGAGGGGTTTACATGGTACTCCGGCGCATCATATCCATGAACTCGTCGAAGTCTATCTGCAGCGCATCAAGGAGACAGACCCATGTTCTATCTACCTTTCCCTCCAGTTTTCATATTACACAGCTATAGAAGAATATCCGACTCCCTCCGGAACGCTAGTCGAAGCAGTATATATATATATATATATATATATATATATATATATATATATATATATATATATGTATATATATGTGTACATATGACGACCTAGCCTGTCTGACATTCGTCATACGGGTACTAGAAGACAGCTTTCCAACAGTTTTCTTGTAATAAAGAACGGTGTCTTATAGAAGCATATGTTACATAGTATATCGAATAAAGAGCCTCCCTACACTAAGTTAGCTCGACTACGGCTGGTTGAGGACCAGAGCAACGAACCTCTCCATCTCCATTGCGGTCCACTTCACGAATAATGCTCTTGATCTGCTGCATTTGATGCTGTTTCTCTTGGGGCGATAGGTTGTGTGCTAGTCCTTTGTGGCCTTCCCGCTGAGCGTCATCTCCCACTGGAGTTGCTGAGTGCGGGGCAGAGTTCCCGTTGCCAACGGAGGCAGGCGATGGGAATACGGACTGTACGTCTGTGTTCAATAGGACATGCGCTAGGTCCTGAGCGGAGATTCGGCCGTTTCCGTCCAAGTCAAAAACTCGAAACGCTGCCCAGCACACATCTTCCTGCGACAACGCAGAAATTCAGTTTTACTTCGCGCAAAAAGCGTGTAGAAAGAAATCTACTGAATACATACGTACCTCGCAAAGCTACCAGGTGCCAGAACAACCTAAGAAGGCAGGATGCTGATATCTCTCTCCAAACTCTCCTTCTGCTTTAGGTTACTCTGGCACCTGGTAGCTTTGTGAGGCAGGGTGCGGATATTTGGCTCCGAACTCTCCTCTTGCTTAACAAAAATACTGATCCGATCCTAAGGATGACACTCCTAAGGGGCAGGCCTTCCACGTAGCCATCAAGTGACTTGCCTGTATGTATTGCCGTTTATCAAGAGTGGCCGCTACAAACTCCGTGTAGTCTATTACACCTGAGCCATCGGAGTCTACGTCGTTCATCAACTGTTCAAGGTCGCTAGGAATATCTTTCATGCCTGCCTTTTTAAGGCCAGCTGCATTTAGAAACGCGTACATATATCAACAGCAAGGAATACCCGCGATATTGTTTGCATGCGCGGGTTTTGATTTAGCAAAAGCACGCGAATTCGAAGCTCGAACAATTTGCCCGCTACTCAGTTCGAGTACTGCTAGTTTTGGAATCGATGCGTGAATTTTCGCGGCCAGTAAATNATTTGCCCGCTACTCAGTTCGAGTACTGCTAGTTTTGGAATCGATGCGTGAATTTTCGCGGCCAGTAAATTTAGATACAGCAACCAAGCTTTGACTGTGTCAAGGTTTACTTCGCAACTCTTGAAGAGTAATGCTCCCGTCTCCGTCCTCGTCCAGTGCTGAAGGCCACATTTTGCACCGACGGAATTGGCTGTTGGCTTGAACTTTCCGAATACGGCGTGAGTTACTCCATTTACATGCTGCTTATCGTGCAACTACCTTAGGCACTCTAACATATTCGGATTGTAGCATATTTTGCATGCAAAAAGACCAATTTTTGAGAAAAAAAACGCCGATGCACCAAGAAATGTCTGAGTCAGGAGTTCGATCTGCGTCTCATTCATCTGCTGTGCGATAATTGTCAGCGCTGCCTTCTTCAGTTTGCAGAGAGCTTGGAAAGCCTGCAGACAGGCCAGCCGATATTTGGAGAGGTTCGACTGCAAAATCCGTTAATATTTAGCACGTCCCCGACTAGACTACCATAGTTGGTGGCGTAGTAGCGATGCAACACTTTTTTTCATAGCAGACAGCGCGACTTACATACCAGTGACTGCATGCAACGGCGGGTACGGTTATTCACGCAGCTACACTTTAGCACTAGAAGAGAGTATGTACCTACCCTGAAATGGTCCAGCATTGTGCGGCTGAATGGAGCATC
>NW_013573166.1:0-352 GCF_000499745.2 Eimeria mitis | reverse complement strand
AAATACACTTCTCTATGCATGCATCGAGGTTTTTTTTTTTTTTTTTCGGTGTTTGTTTTGTTTTTTGTTTCTCTTTTTTTGTTCGGTTTGTTTGTTTGGTTTTGTTTTGCTTTTGTGTTTTTTTTTATTGTATATTCCTTAGGATTATAAAAAATAAATAAAAATAAATAAATAAATAAATAAAATAAAAAAAATAAAAGCGTAAAAGTAAATAAGCAACCAAACAAACAAATAAAAACAAATAAACAAGCAAATAAACACAAATAAACAAATAAATAAATAAATAAAAACAAACAAAAAATAAACAAATAAATAAATATAAATATATATATATATATTTTTTTTTTTTTTT
>NW_013573165.1:4024-4282 GCF_000499745.2 Eimeria mitis | reverse complement strand
TTTATATTTATATTTATATTTATTTATATTTATTTATATTTATATTTATTTATATTTATTTATATTTACTTATATTTATATTTATATTTATTTATATTTATATTTATATTTATTTATTTATATTTATGTTTACTCCGTCTTGTATAAATCCACATATATTTATATATTTATTTATATTTATTTATATTTATTTATTTATATTTGTATTTATATTTATTTATATTTATATTTATATTTATATTTATTTATTTATATTTA
>NW_013573165.1:3154-3907 GCF_000499745.2 Eimeria mitis | reverse complement strand
TTTTTTTTTTTTTTTTTTTTTTTTCTTTTTTTGTCTCCTTTTTGTCTCCTTTTTGTCTCCTTTTTGTCTCCTTTTTGTATCTACTTTGTCTCTGTTTAGTCTCCTTTTTGTCTCTATTTCGTGCCTGCCTTTTTCTCTATTTTTTCTCTTTTTTATTCTGCTTTTTGTCTCCTTTTCTTTCTCTATTTTGTCTCCTTTTTGTCTCCTTTTGTCTCTACTCTGTCTCCTTTTTGTTGTGTTTCTGTTTCTACTCTATGCTGTCCCTTTTCTGTCTCCTTTTTGTCTTTATTTTTATTTTATTTTATTTTATTTTATTTTATTTTATTTTATTTTGTCTCTTCTCTGTCTCTTCTCTGTCTCCCTTTTGTGTCTCCGATTAGCAGCACAGCCAGAGAAACAAAAGGAGACAAAAGGAGACAAACAAGAGACAAAAAAGAGAAAAAAAAAAGAGACAAAAGGAGACAAAAGGAGACAAAAGAAAACAAAGAAGAGACAAACTCAAACAGAGAAGAGAAAAAAGGGGACAAGGAGACAAAAAGAGACAGAAAAGAGACAAAAAGGAGACAAAAGGAGACAAAAAGAGACAAAAAAAAAACAAAAGAAGCAGAAACGAAACCAACGACAAACAAAAAAACACCAAGAGACAAAAAGAAGAAAAAAAATAGACATAAAACAAAAAACACAAAACATAAAAAATAAAAAATAAAAAAAAATAAAAATAAATAAAAAATATATATATTACCTTCTTTACTA